>NC_061100.1:117112435-117135540 GCF_015104395.2 Macrobrachium nipponense
AGGTAAGTATGTACAAAAACTTTATTGTATACTAACAATATCATGTTTACGTGGATCCTTGCTCCTCTTGGGAATTGGCTTCATCTTCTTGGAATAAACATCTGCTTGTATTTAGGCAACTGGCTTCTCTGTTCCCCATTGGAGAAGTGCATGGAGGATTTGAGGGGCACTCTTCACCTGACACAGGAGTTGGGCATTCTAGTCATTGAGAAGAAATCGCTAATGAACCTGACACAGGAGATTCTCTATTTGGGGATAATCCAGAACTCATGGACTTTTCATGCTTTTCTGTCATCCAGTTGAGTCGACACCAACCTGGAGACTGTCCGCCAGTTCCTCTCGCATCCTGCTCAGCAGTGCAGTGGATGAGTCTTTTGGGGACCCAGGCCTCAGTAGAATAGTTTGTGAGGCCTGGCAGGCTACATATGAGACCTCTGCAGTTCTTCTTCAAAGCAAACTGATGCAGAAGGACACAACTGGACTCCTTCATCTTCCCTGTAACATTAGAGATCAGAGTGTTTCTTCAATGGTGGTTATGTGAAGAAAGACTTCTGGAGGGGAAATCTCTCCTCCGTGAGCCTCGACCTCAAATTTTATTCAGACACCTCCAATCTAGGTTGGGGTGATCTGGAAAATGCACAACAGTGCAACAGAATTCCCACATCAGTGTCAAAGAACTGAGGGCTGTTCACCTGGGCCTTCAGTCCTTATTGAACCTAATTTGTGGCGAGACGGTAGTAGTGCATGCAGACAACACAACTGTGCTGTCATACATTTGCAAGCAAGGTGACACCCACTCCTCTCTCTATGAGACAGCGAGAGATCTTCTATGGGCAGAAAAGAATCAGGTAGCGCTCACCACTCAGTTCATTCAGGGAAGAATAAATGTGATTGGAGACAAGTTAAGCTGCCTCAAACAGGTCCTACTGACAGAATGGACCTCAGACCCATTAGCCCTGCAGCAAATATTTGGAAGTTAAGGTACAGGGCTGACCTTAGATCTGTTTGCAACTTCGAGGAACCACCGCCTCCCTCTCTTCTGCTCTCCAGTCCCGGGACCCTTTTGCATGGGTGACAGATGCCATGCTTTCAGAATGGACAGGCCTGGACTTTACACCTTCCCTTCGTTCGGGATGATCAGGGAGGTTATCAACAAGTTTTCCTAGCATCAGAACACTTCCATGGCCAAACAAGAGTGGTTTCCAGAAAATTATACCATTGTTGGTGGATTTTCCTTCCACAAAAAACTTTCGTTTGCTCAGACAACCCCACTCCTCAGGTTCCACCAAGGGTTGTCCGTTCTGGCCGTGACAGGCTTCAGACTGTCAGGAGCCTCATCAGAGTGAAAGGGTTTTTGAGACAGGCTGCAGAAGCAATTGTGAGGTGCCCTACCTGTCTAAATGGCCAGTATGTATTCAGATGGTGGAACTGCCATAACATCTCCTCTTCAGAAACAACTATAAGTCAAGTCAAATAGCCATCTTGTTATTCCTGAGGTCTGCCAGGAAATTATTGAATTCTACTATCAAAGGGTTTAGGTTGATGCTCAGTTCAGTTTTTAAACAAAGAGTCATGGATCTGTCTTCCAACCAGGACCTCTGCAACCTAATCAAATCTATTGAGATGACTAAACAAGAGTCTTCCTGTGTCTCTTGGACTATGGACATTGTATGGAAATGGCTCTCATGGTCCTCCTTCGAGCCACTCTTGTCTGCCTCACTCAGGAACCTCACCAAGAAGACACTTCTTAGTGGGCTAACTACTGCCAAACGTAATAGTGATGCAAGTAATAGACGAGAGTAGGCTTTTTGCAGGGGGAATGAGGACCCTTCCAGGACCTAGCCTAGTTCTTTCATCATCTAGAAATTTAAGGATAACCTGGGACTAGAGGAAGAAGAGAGGCTCCTTTGTCTTGTGAGGGCTCTCAGGTACTACCTACATAGGACGATGAAGATTAGAAGACTTTCAAGCAACCTCTTGTGCTCTGTGAGAACCCTGATCACCCTCTTTTAAAGAATTCCATTTCCTTTTTTCTGAGTGAATAGATCTCTGAAGCGCACTCTCAGATCCTCCAAGAGGATGTCTTTCCTTCACTCAAGGTTAAGCTCAGGAAATTAGGGCAGTTATGGTTTTAAATTTTGCAGTAGGCGACAGTGTTCTATTTTACTGTTCTGTGGCCAGAGCAAGGGCACATTTTAAACTTTGTTAGCATATGGTGTATTACCTCCTCTACAAAGTTCCCACTAATGTAGGGCAACCCTTGGTTGCACTGCCATGCCCACTACAAGTTAAGAGAAGTGTCGACCAGAAGCAGTACCCACTTGTAGCAGCTCTCTTAATTGGTAAGGAAACAACAAGCATTTATTCAATGCTAGCATCTTATCCTTTTCAAAGTCATTACTTACTTAATGTTTTTGAAGTAGAATAGCCCATGTATTCCCACTCCTAGATATGTAGAATCAGCTGTGTAATTACTTGGTAAGTTACTTTGTATAAAAAATGGCATTTTGTTCATGAAACTTACCTGTCAGATATATATATAGCTGTATTCTCTGAAGTCCGACAGAATTTCTAAAAACTTACGACACACGTAGTGGGAGTAGGGTGGTTAGTACCCATTCCCGCCGCTGGGAGCGGGTATCAGGAACCATTCCCATTTTCTATCAGATTTTCTCTGTCGCCGGTGTTGTAAACAACTGTTTCCAGCACCTCCGCCTCAGGATTTTGGAAAACTTCTTGGCTATTTGAGTATCCTATTGACTTTTGGTTTTTGACTTTGGATCGGTAGCTAGGCACACGTTTAATTGTGGATTGATTTGGATTTGGCTTTGATTTTTCCTTTAACGTAGATGTCTGGGTCTAGTTCGGCTAGCGCCAGGAGTGTGTGAAAATGAATGTGAGGTGAGGTTACCGAAAGCTTCGATGGACCCTCACTTAGTATGTAAGAGTTGCATGGGACAATTGTGTATTTATGATCATTGCTGCAAGGAGTGTGGAAATTTGTCTGATTCCCAAGGGAAGGTGTATGAGTCCTACGTTCGAAAGTTGGAGGAGGTCTTCCTCCAGGAAAAAGTCAGATTGTAGACAGGGCAGTAATGTTTCTCCCTCTAACTCTCCTGTAGAGTTTGCAACTCCTAAACCCTGTAGTGTTGCCTTCGGGCCCTCAAGTGGTGTCTGCGAAAGGTAATGCCCTTTCTGTTATATTGGATTCGTTGCGGAATCTAGAATCCAAAAGTACTCGCCTTAGAAATTAGGCATAGTGCAGTGATAGTGCCCCTAGTGAAGTGGAGGGGGCGTCAGATCGGCCCTATAGCGCCTCTAGGCTGGGACCTCTGCCGGACTCCCAGGACTCAGGGAGAGGGCATGTCGAAGGCCGAAGGAGGGTTACAGGACTCCCCACCGATCTGGCGTCCCTTCGGCAGGACCTGAAGACGCTTCCCAGGCACGAATCATGAAGGATTGCTTCTCGTCCTCCGAGGCGTCTCCCCGCGCAAGGGGTTGGAGCTCTTGGAAGGACTCGCGCCCTCTAAATGAAGCTTTAGAGAAGAAGACGCTTCACGTCCTCTCCCTCGTTGGAGGGAGCGTCAGTTCGGCCCTATAATGTGTAGGCTGGGACCTCTGTCGGACTCCCAGGACCAGGGAGAGGGCATGTCGAAAGCCGAAAGGAGGGTTACAAGTACTCCATCCCTTCGGTAGGACTTGATATCGTTATGGCGTGGACAAAGACGCAAGATGTCGCACAGGCGGCCGTCATCTTTCTCAAGAAGATGAAGGATTGTTCATAAGGCTCCTCTCCCTTTCTTTGCGATCCGTATACGTTTACGTGACGTTCGCTCTACTGCGAAACAGGATGTTGTTCAAGCTGCTAAGCTTGACGCCTGGCAAGCTGGCTTTGCATAGCAAGCAGCTTGCAGACGCCCCTCGCTCGTCCCCAACCGGGACGCTCCATCAGCTGCCAGATATGACAATTCTGCTTTGCGCAGTCGGATTTTTCTCTTGCTGCTAAGCATGATGCCTGTCAGGAGCGTGACGCTTTCTGGACGCTTCTGTGGACGCTTAGCATGAGGACTTTTGTGGACTCTCTTCAGTACGCTCTCTGGAAGCTCCTTTATAGGACATTCTTCAGAATGCTCCGCAAGACGTTCCTTTACCGGAACTTTGCAAAGTTTTGGAGTTAGCTATTTTAACATTTCCGACTTTCGTCTTTGACCCTACTTCAAGTAGAAAG
The DNA here is from genome assembly GCF_015104395.2 of Macrobrachium nipponense. Classification (NCBI taxonomy): domain Eukaryota; kingdom Metazoa; phylum Arthropoda; class Malacostraca; order Decapoda; family Palaemonidae; genus Macrobrachium; species Macrobrachium nipponense. Next base: position 117,116,664 of record NC_061100.1, read on the forward strand.
TCCCTTTACGAGAGGAGCCTTAGAGTTTGATTGCTTCGCGGTTTGTTAAGGACCCTTCTCCGGGTCCCGTAGAGGAGAAAGATTCCTGGAGTGACTCGCAATATGAATGAAGAAGAGACTACTTCGTCATCATCTTCATCCTTTAAGGTGTAGACCTGCCTTCCATAAGACTTGTTTGCTGACAAGTTTCGGCCTCAGTCCCTTGCTCTCCTCTCTCGTTGTTGGTTTCCACCATCTGAACGCTCGTTCAGGAAGATGGATATTTTTAATTTCGAATATCGGCAAGACTCTCGCGAGGACGTCTTTTGAAGACGCTCGACATCCTACACATTGAGACGCTCACCAGGACGCTCGCGAGAAAGATTTTGAAGATGCTCAACGTCCTACACGTCGAGATGCTCGCCAGGACGCTCTGGAACGCCAGGATGCTTTTGAAGACCCTCGATGTCTTACACATCTGGACGCTTGTGGGGACGCTTTTGAAGACGCTAGACATCCTACATGTCATGACGCTCGGCAGAGCACTTGCCAGGACGTTCTTCAGAACGATTGGCATCCTACGCATCAAGACGTTTCGGCAGGATTCCTGCAAGAACGCTCGTCAAGAGGACGCTCTTCGGGACGCTCCACAGGAATTTTCCTTTACAGGAATTAGTAAAGATTCGGAGTTGGCGGGGAGAATACCAGAATTTCTTCTTCGAACCCTCCTTCAGATAGAGGATCCCTTGCTCTCCTCTCTCTCAGTGGGCGTCGTCGAAGAAGAGGAAATAGTGGTCTCGTCAAGATGTCCACTTCGCTTTCTATGAAGGGAGCGTTCAATAGAATCTATGACTTGATGAACTCCAGAGAAACTTTAAACAAATTTAGGGCTGCAGAAGGGGAACATTAGGGTCCTGCCTGCCGTAAGCACAGTCTCTGACCAGGAATCCTGCCCCTTCCTCGATTTAGGTGGAATCGGGAAGACTATATGCTCGAATTCCTGGATTACTTTCTGTCATGTAAGTGGGTTTTCCCCCATTAGCAAGATACTAATTGTTTTGTCAATAAAAAGTTTTGTCAAGTAAGTGGATGACCCCTCATTGACAAAAATGAAACTATTTGTCTCGTAATAACATTTTATCGCGTAAGCGGATAAGCTCTCATTGACAAGATTCAGAAGAGCTCTCATTCGATAGTCAGAGGCTCGTCCACGAAAAAGACTGTAGACGACGTCCATGAAAGTCTTAGGTCCAATAACATAAGAAGCTTGAACTGTCCTTTTCGGTCCTCGGTTCTCACTTGAGGATCTCCTTCGAATAATATTAATTCGTTTTCTTGGCGAAGAGAACGAATAGAGTCAATTTCCATTCTCTCTCTTCCTCGTCAAGGAAAGAATGTAGTAGAGAATTAGCGGTCCAAGTGACGACAATACTTACGTATTTTATCTTTGCGTTATATTACTTCTGTATGGTTCAAGTCATATACGCATGTCGTAGTTACCTCTACGGATGGCAACCGAAAGGACTGTTCTTCTAAGTGTATTTAATCGGTCCTCCCTGCAAACTTCCAGGAGTTTCCTGTAAGGACAACGCTAAAAGGTATTGTTACGACGTAGAATAGAGTAGCTGGCAACTCAGGCAGAATACTGCGAGACGATGATTGAAGGCTGCTGTCATTGTGGATGACGCAGTATATTTAATCGGTACTCCCTGCAACCTTCCAGGTGTTTCCGATTTACCATTTGGATATTTATGGTAGTGTTACGAAACCACAAACTCAGCTTCTGTATTTAGCGAATTCTGTTTCGCTTAAATATGCCAACTTCAGACTTTCTTTCTGTTCAAATAATAAAAAACCTATTCCTTCGTAGAATAGAGTAGCTGGCAACTCAGGCATAATAGTGCGAGAAGGTGAACGGTAAGCTGCTGTAACTGTACACCAACTCAGTACCAGGTTAGCTCGCTGTTAAGCGCGGTCTGTTACGTCTCTCTCTCCCGTGGGATTGATGACTAAGCCGTATCTCTGCCCTACAATCGCGGACTTTAGCCTAGGATTGAGGAGAATTCTTACATGCATTGAATAAACATTGCCTTCGTTTGGGAAACAATTCTCAACAGAGATATCTCTTAGACTTTTCGGTGCTGTTTACCGCACTGTAACAGAATTCTGTACGAGTCTACCGCGGCATAGCAACTATAATAATGCTCTCCTGCTTATGAAAAATGCAGCCTTATTAGGGAAGGAAGCATGCTTAGTGAGGGAATGGATGAGTCTGCTGGGGAACCATTTCCTCGCTGAAGAAGCTTGTTTCCCTGAAGGGACTGCAATTCAGACCTCTACAGTTTTTCCTACCGGAAAACTGTAATAACATCAAAGATCGAGAAATGATTTTGAACATCTCTCAGTAGTTTTACGATCACCTCAGGTGATAGCGAGAGGGTGCCAGGCATCCGGACAGAGTACGGATGTCCTGGCACATAATTTAGAAGAACTGGAAGCAAATTTGATTGACTCTCCAGTTCCTCGAAGAACGAGTTTTTGGCCGAGTGGTTCAGATCAACTCGAACAATTCCACAGCTCTCTCACATCTCAGAAGAGAGAGCCGGTGATGGGCACAGGCACGGAACGTAACGATTCCTCCAGAGGTTCGCTGCACGATTGCAGCACGTCCGTGCAGAGCTTCTCGATCGACGGCAGCAACTACTGACGTCTGAGTAATCTTCGTTTAGAAGTATGTCGCAAGTGGTGGAGACTTTGGGGACGTGCTTTCATAGATCCCTTCGCAATGTTGAAGACGAAGAAGCTTCCTCTAGGCTGCTTCCTTATTCTCGATCCGAGATCGGTAATAATAAACGCCATCCTATAGTATGGAATGGGGATAGATGTTTAGTCTCTTTTCCCTATTCAAACTCTTAGGCGAGGAATGTAATAAGATAATTGTGGGCATCAGAAAGAGAGAGAATGACGCTGATCTCCCCAATGTTTGCCTTCGAGAGGCTGGATTCACAAGAGGTCACGTCCTTCCTAGTGCACTTTCCAAGGACCCTTCTCGAGAAGTCGGTCTACTCTAATAGCTTCACTTCGAGAGGTACCTCAAAACCTCTCCACTCTGAGTCTGACTGCGTTCAGACTGTCGAGAAGTTGACCGGAATCAGAGGATTTTCAAGACTAATGGCTAGTGTCATTACCAAGGCAAAGCAGTTCTGCCTATCTTGCAGTGTACCATCGGAGTTGGCTGGTTCTGGAGATAGTGCAGGAAGAAGGGATTTTGACGAAGGAAAAATCCCTATTTCTGGGTGTGATTGGCTCGTGACGCCCTATGAAAAAGGATCCTTAATATCATTCTTTCTAGGTAAAATTAATCTAAAATTACCAGAGAAAAACAAAATTAAGAAAATGTCAGTAAAACTGACTCGCTCACTCTTAAAAAGAAGTGTCGGTATGGTAATAGGGGCGAGTGGGAATCACTACCACGAGACATTCACCAATTAGAACTTCCAATCAGAATCCCCTTAAGAGAGAGCTGATACCAACGGGCGATGCAGCCGCTACTACTACTACTAGAGGACGCCACGGACAGCAGCGCCCCTAAGCGGACATCCTTAATCTAAAAACATCTTGTCCTGCATGGGGGGGGAAAACAATATAGGGTGGGTTCATAGGGCGACACGAGACAATCACCCAGAAATAGATTTTTCCTTCGTCAAAATCCCTTTTTCTGGCTCAGCTCGTGTCGGCCTATGAAAGAGTACCAGAGAAACAGACAAGATGGGAAAAAAGGGACAAATGAAAATCAGTTGTAAAATGATGGATAATAATATAAGTAAATCAATTACAGCATACAAACTAAGTACTTAAACTAACTTATTCTAAACAGTAATATAACAGAACGTTAGTAATTTAAAGTACTTAAAATACAGTAACCACAGTAAAATACAATGATGTAGTGTAATATAAACAAAAGGATTTACTTGAAAATTATTTACAAAATATACAAACACATTGTGTCCTACCCTAGCATAAAAATAAGGGTAGGTACACTGAAGTACACCATCAGTACAAGTGTGGATGTCCCTAGCAAAAAAATAAGGACAATCCACTATTATGATTCAGCGGCTAAGGCTAGATATCCGAGTAGCATGGCGATAGGGTGAGGCATGTTGGTGATGTAGGTAGAAAGGAGACCTGGATCTGTACTACGACACTATACAGTATCAGGAGAAACAATGTTTCCCGCTGCTACTGCTGAAAATTTTAAAGATTCCAAGGACTTTAGATATGACGTTTAAAGACTGTCGGGGATTTCCATCGCCAGTATACTTTTTAAGATCCTCAAAGTTCTATGTTTGAAAGTAATAATTGAGGTGGCTACTCCCCTGATATCATGTGCTTTTGGGAATGAATCAGGATTGGCTTGTTTAATGAAGTAAAGGATTTGTTTGCCTAATACCTTTTACTGACAAAGTACCACCTTTTTCTCTCATGAAGAGAGCACCTGAGGATCTTGAGGAAGTACGAGATAGAAAGGCTCTTAGAGTTGATACTGGGCAGAGAGAAGGATCCTGGGGAAGTGGGATAACTTTCCAAGGGGCCACCTTGCAAGAGGATCCTCATTTTTGGCTAAAAAGCTACGATCCGGAGCAAGTAGAACTTCTCCTGATGGGAGGAATTCCACATGACCCGCATCCCTGGATAGAGCCGACAGTTCTGAAATTCTAGCTCCTGAAGCTAGGCTTAATAAGAATAATGTCTTTCTAGGAGCATTATGAATGTACAAGACGAATTGTCAGTATCTGAAGCTAGTTTGAGGACATCATTTAAGAACCATGAAACTGCAGTAGGCCTTTGAGAAGGTCTAAGTCTAGCACAGGCTTTAGGGATAGACGTGAAATAAGATTCAGTCAGATCTATCTGGAAAACCTACTTGAAAGATCTTCTTCAAAGCCGATTTATGAGTGGTAATAGTGCTAGCTGCTAAAACCTTTTTCAAACAAGGATCTGAAAAAGGATATAGCTAGATTAACTGTCATGGTTTGTAGTGTTTGATTCTTTCAGGAAAGATGCTAATTTTTTTAACAGCTGAGTCATATTGTCTAATGGTTGGACTCTCTCTTATCTGATTCTAGGAAGAGAATATTCTGTGGATCAATATTAGCATCTTTATTAGCCGCAAACTTCATGAAGTCCATAAAGTTAGGGTCTGGAGAATTCCTGAGGAAGCGAACACAGTCCTCATTTGTACTGATTGTGATAGCTTGGGATTGGGGATCCGTTGAGGTCGGAGGCCCAATTCCAGAAGAAGAGGATACCAGTTGCTCTTGGGCCAGTCCGGTGCAATCAGAGCTACTATCCCTTTGAAAGACCTTAGTTTGCTTAGGACTTTCAAGAGAAGATTCACTGGAGGAAAAACATAAATTCTTCTCCACTGATTCCAATCCAACGACAGGGCGTCCGTGGCATAAGCCAGAGGGTCCAGGTTGGGGGCCACATAGCAAGGGAGCTTGTGGTTCGCTTGTGAGGCGAAGAGATCCACTTGGGAGACCTGGGACTCTCAGGCTTATCCACTGGAATGACCCGTCGTCTAGAGACCATTCTGATTCCAGAGGAACTGACCAGGGACAGAGCGTCTGCTATCACATTTCTTACCCCTGCCAGGTGAGTGGCAGACAGATGCCATTTGGTGTTTGTTTGCTAGGGCAAAGATGGCTATCATGACATGATTCACATGCTTGGATTTGGACCCTCCTCTGTTGATGCAATGAACTACCACTGCACTGTCCAAAAACTAGCCTTAGATGAGACTTCTTCGGGGGAAGCAGTCTCTTCAAGGTAAGAAATACTGCCATTGCTTCCAGAACGTTATGTGGAGCTGGCGAAATTGAAACTGACCAAGCCCCTTCCCCTGAACCTGTTTGAACTGAGGGAGTATCCCCCCCACCCGGGACAGGGAGGCATCCGTGGGGAATGGTAACACTGGAAGGGGATCTTGAAGGGGTACCTTCTTGGCTAAGTTCTTTACTTTTGACCATGGACGGAGCTGATTGCGGAGGATCTGTGGGATTACTGACAACTTGTCTCGAGATTTGGTGTTTGCTCTCGATCGCCAAATTCGATTTAAATCTTTTAGCCTTGCTTTCAGGAGGATATCTGTTACCGAAGCAAACTGAAGGGACCCTAGGATTCTCTCCTGGTTTCTCCTTGATGTTTGTTTGCATTTGAGAAATTGCCTGGACAGATTTTGCTATTTCCCTCCGTTTGGCCACTGGAATTGACAGATTGTGGGAAGACAAAATCCCATTGGATTCCCAGCCATGAAAACGAAAGCTCCGGGGTAAGTCTGGATTTTCGTTTTTGTTTATCTGGAACCCCAGATGTTCCAGAAAAGTGAACTACCTTTTTGGTGGCTTGAGACATTCCTCGACGGTTTGGTGGCCCAGATCAACAATCGTCGAGGTATGCTGCTACCATGATTCCCTGAGTTCCTCAATTGCTGTACAACCACTTCTGCTATTTTCGTGAATACCCTGGGGGCTACATTCAGACCGAAGGGCATCACTTTGAATGAGAATGTCTGATTTCCTAGCCTGAATCCTAGGAATGGGCGGAAGTGCCTGGCTATAGGGATATGATAAGTAATGCGTCTGTAGATCGATGGAGCATGTGACGGCTCCACGCGGAAGTAAGGTCCTTACTTGCGAGAGGGTAAGCATCTTGAACTTGTCGCAACGAATGAAAGAGTTTAGCTTTGACAAGTCTAAGATTACCCTTCTTTTTGTTGAGCCTTTCTTTGGCACGCTGAATAAGCGACCTTGAAATTTTAGATGCTTGACTCTCGCAATAGCTCCTTTCTGAAGGAGTTCCTCCGCGTAATCTGTCATTCCTCTGATGGTATTTGGTGGAATGATTTGATGGAGGCGGATCTTTGATTCCAACTCCAACCCAATCCTTTGGACACTATGCTCTGTGCCCAATTGCTGAACCCCCACCTGTGGCGGAAGAGGAACAGCCTCCCTCCTACCTGGGGAGCCTCATTGTTGATGGGCGGGTTGACCACCACGCCCTCCTCTGAACTGCCTGCTCCTTGTCGCCCTTCCTGCGCCACGCTGGCGAAAGTAACCTCGCTCCTACCTCTCGGTTGTTTGTAGCCTTGAGCCTCATATGTAGGGTTGAAGGCCGGCGAGATTGCGTAGGAGGTCGACGGCTGTGATTGAGGAGACAACAGGAGGATGGGCTGGTTCTGTTTCGAACTAGCAGGTTGTCCCTGTTGGGTAACCGGGACGGCCTGCACAAAATTGCTGCTGTTGCTGGTGTTTCTGATACGGCTGGAACCTCTTACCAGCCTTCTTTGGTTTCTTACCAGCAGTGGGGACGGATTCTTGTTTCCTCTTTGACGAAATACCCCACCTAGCTCTAAGGCTCTGGTTGAGCCTAGCAGCCTCGTGGTGCACTTCATTAACAGCGGACTCTGGGAAGAGATCCGCTCCCCACATGCTAGAAGCCAAGAGTCTATTAGGCTCGTGCCTAATAGTTGCACTCCTGCAGAACGTGCTTTCGGCAATTCCTCCTAGCTTGGAAGAAGTCGAAAGCATCTGTTAGGACCGTCTGAAACTGGGATTTTGCCAAGATCTTAAACAGCGGTTCCGTCGCATATGAGAGAGCAGCCATTTCCGTTATTATAAGAGAATTGAGGGACCTGCCAAACCTGGTTCGCGCGTCGAACTCTGCCTGAATCAGGAATCAGGCAGCCTTGGCAGCTTCTCGCCGAACTGGTCCATGGCGCAGTCTGGTTTGAGCTTACCAAGCGTGAACGTAGCTGGCAAGTTCTCCCACAATTCTCCGAAAGCCGGGAAGACGGAGAAGTAGACTCCGCCTCCCTTAACTGTGGCATGGGCTCATCCTTGAGGACTGCCTGAAGGGTCTCTCTACTATTTTGCGTGGCGAACGGAAGAGAAGCCTCCTCTTCCGTCGCGAAAATAGTAAAAGGACTCTATAGGCCTGGAGCTTAGTGTTCGTGCACTCCCAGTCCTCAAGGCAGTGAACCCATTCCCGCTGGGCATGATCCCTACTGTATAGAACAGACTCCCTAGAGATCTTGTCTTCCCTAGTAAGAGCCGTTACAGTCAGCCTAGATAAACCGATGAAAGGCTGCGTCAGACCCGGAGGGTAAAACTCGAAGTCCTCAATCCTCCGAGTTCCACACTCCGGGATAGAGATTCATCCCATCCTTAAAAGGAGCGTAGGCAGCTACTCTCCATGGATTCCTCCATGGAGAAAGTGGCAGAGAGTCGTATGGCGGGAGCTGGAGAATGCCAGTGCTTGGCACTGGGGAGGACTGGAAGAGGGACCTGAGAGAGCCCAGCTACTCGGTCCTCATTCTCTCTAACCCTGTTAGAGAGATTCTTGTGTATGGACTGGCCTGATTGAGACAGAGTGCTCGACAGTTGTGCGAACATCTGCTCAAATCTCGTTCCGCCCCAGGGCCGGATACTTGCGGAGCCAACCAACTCAAGCCCGCCACCTGTTGCATCCATCCACCACTGCTGAGAAAGCAGTGGGATCAAAGGTTGCTAGGGTCCTGCTCCCCCTCCCCACCGGCGTTGACCGGAGTGGAAGCGGGGGTGGAGGCAGGGAGAAGGCATTGGCTCGGCGGGAAGCGCGAGCCTTCTCCTTAGAAGCCTTGCTTCTAGAGCTCTTCGAGTTTGAGAAGAACTCGGCTTGGTTTCTTTCACCGCGTCGCGTAGAAGTCGAAAGACTTCCTAGCCGAAGAAGACGAAGACGACTTCCTAGAAGTTGTCTTAGATAGAGTCTTCGGTTCTCTCTGTCCCTTCACCTTTGGGGTGGACAGAGAGAGCGGGAGAGCGGGTAGGGATCTCAGATCCCACAAAGCCTTGGAAAGAAGCGCTCGAGGAAGGGACAGGAGAAGATCCAGGAGCACCCAAGGAAAGACCGGTTGGGCGCCCGACACACCTACCTCAACCAAAAAATCCTCTGCCCCTACCGCCATGGGCTCGATGTTTATGTCCAGGGGGTCAGCGACGTCCGGGACCGACTCCTGGGAAGCTACGACCCCAAAAGATTGCTGGAGATCTTGCTGGATGGAGGCTATTAGAGGGGCTGCGGACAAGGGGTCAACATACCCAGTTGACTTGCCCCCGCAGGGAAGATCTGGACGGCCAGCTTCTTGTCCAGGATGTACGGCTGGCCTTTGGCGGCGTTTTCTTCCCCGAAGCCGCCCACCCCCGCTTTCAGGGTAGCGAGGGCGACCTCCCTCACACCAGTAGCCTGAAAGAAAGGGCGGAGATGAGCTTCTAATGGCGGAACGGGGTTAACAACTTATGACTAAGAGTTGTTAGTAAAATGATAAGGAGCCTATAATGGACTTACCCCTCTCCCAGCTGACCGACTAGGTCGTAGCAGATGGCGCAGGCTTCTGGGTGCCAGACGATCATCTCGTTGAATGATGTGGCACAAGGGGCGTGAGACCTGCACTCATCGTGGCCGCAGGGGTCGTACACGTCGCGTTGCACGCCGGGACCTGACAGTTGGTAGCCCTGTAAGTGGAAAGATACATGAGTATCAGGAGAACACTTACAGCCTAACAGTTTTGCTCCGCTGGTGCCGGAGCGATAAAGTTAGATTAAACCAGAGCCCCGCCATAATACGTGTGGTAACAAGGTTGGTTGGGTGTCCTAGGCTATAGCTCCGCTGATGGCGGGGACACAAAAAGAAACCAACCAGGAGTGGTGGTGGTAAATGGAAACCACGACGGAAAATGGCGGGGATGGTAGAAATAAATAATAAAATTAAACATTCATCGTAAAATTAGGGTATATCCTTAAAATAACAATAATAAAACAAACCTTTCTCCCACCCGTCTACTAGAAGAGTGCCCGGGTAAGAAGCAAGCTCCCTTCCGGTATCGGGGGAGAGATGTAAGGAATATAGTAGGCAAGCAAACCGACCATAGTAGTGCCCACCCCCGCCCGCTGGCGGAGCCAGTTAATCTATAACCAAAGGTGCCCCGGCGGCTTGCGACGGAAGGCTCCTTCGTTATAGCGAGGGAAGGTGGTCTGAGCAACTGGGGAGGGGGGAGGAAGGTCTGGCGTAACACGGGCGGGAGAGAGAGAGGGGGGGGGAGGCCTACTCCTCCCCGCCTCACCGACTACCCTGCTCGGAGACCCGGTACCTCATGAGTGGTCGCCCTATACCCCCCGCTGGGAGGAACCCCTGGCCACCTCAGAGAGGGAGAGAGAAGGCGACTGAGGTTGTCATGACCAACCAAGGGGTCCCCCAGCACCTCCCTATACCAGGTAGGGAGGGCAGGGGGCAGGTTAAGGTGCGATGGAACACGTGACCGCAAGTGGCCTAGGCCGCGAGCAACACAACCGTGGGAGGGCCACGTGAACCAGGCTGTACCAATACAAGGAACATGCACCTAGGCTAGCCTAACACCCTAAATATAACATATATTACATCGAAAAGATGGAAAAGACACTTTTAGTAAAAGAGAAAGAAGCCCAGGAGGAGGCAGACTGTTCCAAGAAACAGAAGCCTACTCGGAGCCAGCGATAGCCGATGAAGAGCAAGAGCCGGGATGCTGGGCAGGAATAATAATAATAGCCCTAAATACCAAACTAAGAGAAATGGTAGGGGGGCTAAACTAGCTAAAACTCGATGTAAAAGACAATGAACGTAATAAAGTAAGCCCATAAGTATAAGAAGTCCCAGTATGGAGGACCGGGAATTCTTAACGAGGCAGCATGGCGCCACCACGAGACAACCGGGAAACCGTATATGACCTATTAGGAGGAAAATACTGGTACCCGGAAGATAAAAATGCAGTAAAACATTACTTATGAGTTATTTAACTTAGCCGTTGCAATTGCAGAGCGGTTCCATGGTGAAGAATAGGATAAATCCCGAATAAGCACAGCACAGAAAAATAATGCGTCTGGACGCTAGCGCTAAAGATTAAGGATGTCCGCTAGGGGCGCTGCTGTCCGTGGCGTCCTCTAGTAGTAGTAGTAGCGGCTGCATCGCCCGTTGGTATCAGCTCTCTCTTAAGGGGATTCTGATTGGAAGTTCTAATTGGTGAATGTCTCGTGGTAGTGATCCCACTCGCCCCTATTACCATACCGACACTTCTTTTTAAGAGTGAGCGAGTCCAGTTTTACTGACATTTTCTTAATTTTGTTTTTCTCTGGTAATTTTAGATTAATTTTACCATAGAAAGAATGATATTAAGGATCCTTTCATAGGCCGACACGAGCTGAGCCCAGAAAATGGCTTTTCCTCCACCTCGACCTCTGTGAATTACATACCTTCCTCCCTTTCCGTCTGAAGAATGGGATAAGCTAACAGTCGCAACTATTGTAGAATATGAAAGTAGGTTGTTGAAGGCCTTTAGGCTCAGAGATTTGGATCTGTCGAACAACAAAGCCCTTCACGATCGTTCAGGTCTGTGGAAATCTCGAAATTGACTAGATCGAAGCTTCCGGCATGGAACTTAGGCGTAGTCTGAAGTTCCTGATGTCAAAAAATTTCGAACATCTCCTTTCTGTAAACTTATTGCACATGACCAGAAAGGCTAATTTTCTAACCACTCTAGATAGGCAAAGAGGGTTAGTGAGGTTTAAGCCATCATCAGAGGTTTTGGCTTTAGAGGACATAATGCTGTGTGTTCTCTAAGCCTTTTGTTCTTGCTAAGAATGAAAACCCATCTAACCCTTGGCCCAGAAGCTTGGAAATCAAGGGTATGGCATAGATTATTGGGCAAGAGCCAGAGAGAGTCCTTTGACCTGTCAGGGCTCTCAAGTTTTATCTAGTTAAAACTAAAGAAAGTTGAGCTCCTTCGGACAATCCGCGGTGTTCCGTAAAAAGACCAGACTTGCCCAGGCTCGAAGAACACCCTGGCGTTATTGTTGAGGAGTTCTTTCAAAGAAGTTTCATTCGTCATGTTTGGACAAAGATTTGAAATCTTTTAAACTGAATGTTCACGAGGTGAGGGCGCGGCCTCGGAAGCATTTCAACAGAGCATGGCACTCAGTAACATCCTGAGTGCCACGTTTTAGCTAAGCAACTTTGTGTTCGCTTCACAATACCTGCGGGATGTGAAGATGACATATAAGATTTGCTGCTTGCTAGGGCCATGCGTGTCTACAAAACACAATCTTGGGGGCAAGACGTACCACTCATCCTATCCTATAGAAAATGGTTAGGAAGAGCTGTTAATTATATTTATTGGGTCGGCCGCCAGTGGCGGACTTCTCAATCCTTAAGCCTTAGTTAAATATCCTTAACTTTGGCTAGGTTGATCAGGTGGTGATATGTAATACTTCTTAGCCCTCACGGTATGGTCAATATGGTCTAGTCACATTGTGGTCACGCTCCCGTTGACAGATCATCTAGAGCGCACCAACTACACATCAGGAACTTCAGACTATGCCTAAGTTCCATGCCGGAAGCTTCGATCTAGACAATTTCGAGATTTCCACAGACCTGAACGATCGTGAAGGGCTTTGTTGTTCGACAGATCCAAATCTCTGAGCCTAAAGGCCTTGTTGGTAACTCTAGTAAAGCAGAAGCAGGCTTCGGTGATAGTAATCACGAAGTCAGCTATGCTAAACAGGTAAGGAACCAAGATGTCAATCATCTACATGTTATGTTTCCTAAAATCCTTTTCTGTCTCTCCCACCGCCAAAGGTGGGATTCCAGCTATATATATATCTGACAGGTAAGTTTCATGAACAAAATGATATTGTTAAGATACAATAAAGTTTGTTCATACTTACCTGGCAGATATATATATTTAAAGGTACCCATCCACCTCCCCTCAGGAGACAGTGGAGATAGAAAATCTGATAGAAAATGGGAATGGTTCCTGATACCCGCCTCCAGCGGCGGGAAACATGGGTACTAACCACCCTTCTCCCACTACGTGTGTCGCAAGTTTTTAGAAATTCTGTCGGACTTCAGAGAATACAGCTATATATATATCTGCCAGGTAAGTATGAACAAACTTTATTGTATCTTAACAATATCATTTTTATGGTAAAATAAAGTTTTATATATTACATACTTTCCAAGTAATTACTACATGATCGGAGCACGCCCTCCTCCCCTTATATGAACATTAGAGCATGAACAAATTGAGCTCTCTGCTCAGTTATTCTTCTCAGTCCCTGAAAGTGGGCGGGGTTTTATTACCTACACACAAACGGTAGAAATGCAACTGTTTGAATTTTGAATTTTTAGGCGCCATGGTTTGGAAACAATAGCTATGTAATTAATTGGTTAGTACAGTGAACCCTCATATTCGCGTTCTCCGGATTCATGGAAAATTTGCGCATTCGCGTATTTTTCTATGAGAAATATCCACAAATTCCTGGGTTTTTTATCAATCATCGTAAAATGCACTTTTTGTGATAAAACTATTTTTAAAAACCAAGTATAAAAATTTTTAGTGGGTTTTTCTTGAGTTTTAACTAACAAATAGGCTGTTTGTTCCGACACTGCATACAAACCTTCGGTCCTTTTACAATAGGAAGGTACTAGCGGCAGCTGGATAGGTCGTAAGCTTTTCGAACAAGGGGTTCGGTAGTTAACTGCTGTCCGGGGACAGGCTGCGCGAGCGCGCGACTGGAGGTAAAGAATCTCTTTTGCTTTCGGCCTGCTGGCGTGTAGACGTGTATCATCGCTCTCTGCCCGCTTCATCATCGTTGCTTTTCGCAGTTGTGTTTTTTTCTTTTTCTATTTATCTAGTGAAACTGAATTGTAAGTACAATCATTTCATATTTATTTCCATTGAATTCAATTGTGAATTAAAGGATCTTGGTTTCTCAACGCCCTCCGATTACCCGAGTGACGAATGAAGCGTAAGTGCGGGAATTCATTTTCCCAGAAATGATCCTCGTATTGTGTATGCTCGGTGCCGAGGGCGGGAGAGCGCTCGACTCCGAGCTTATATTTGGTTGGAAATGTGTAGATGAAAATCGATAAGTAAGTGCCCTTTTCATTTATATTTTTTTTACCTGTATGCTCGTTGCCGAGCGAATGCGCTCGGCACGGAAACTTATTCTGTATGGAAGTGGAATCGCAAGTACAGTATTCTTTTTCATTTTCATATATTTATTTTGATTGTAGCAATACTCATTTTGGATCAGTTTCCGCTCTTACCCGGAAACTTGATCCTTTCCCCTTTTTATTTGAATGAAGTGAAATCGCAAGTGCAGTTCTTTTTCATTTTCATATTTTATTGAGATTGCATTATTTACTTGGATCAATGTTTCCGCTATTTCCCGGGAATTGATCCTTCCCCTTTTTATTTTGTATGAAGTGAAATCGCAAGCGCAGTATTCTTTTTCATTTTTCATATATATTTTGATTGCATCAATTCATTATGGGATCAAGGTTTCCGTTCCAATAATCGGGAATGGATCCTTTTACCCTTGCGCTCGGTACCGAGGGCGCAAATGTGCTCGCTGAGCCCTTATTCATTGTGAAGTGAATCGTAATGCAAGATTCTTTTTCATGTTATTCCTTTAATTATTGATTGCATCAATATTTATTTTTGGTTCAAGTTCCGCTCAGTCAGGGAATTGATCCTTATGCCCTTGCATTCGTGCCGAGGGCACGATTGCTCTCAGGCTCTTATTATTATTGTTGGGTACATGGGTGCTGTGTGGGGTGGGGAACGAGATCCCCCCCCCGCTCAGCTCCCACAGATGGCCCTTTTCCCCTTTGGGGGGGAGGTTATCTGGGTTCTTCTCTGCCGATACCGTCGAGCGCAGGGGAGGGCGCTCGGTGGCCCAGATGTACAATTGTATTCGGGGTCTTCCGCTCGTTCGGTGTGGGGCTCACCCCCCTGCGCGAGGGACTTCCCCCCACTAATCACTACTACTGTTATTTCCGCAGGTGCTATTGCCAAGAGGGTGGACCTTGGTGAGGTATGGGCGTCCTTCGATTTTACAGGGCGTGCCTAGTGTCCAGGGGCGGCGGTTCTATGTCTGGGTCCTGCTGCGGTCACCCATGGAGTGGTGACCACGACAACGATATCGACTCCAGGTGACGACGTCCTCCTCCTCCTGGTTGTACTCGCCTCACGTGGTAACAGTCTTGCCTACAGCCGCTGTGAAGTGCCGTTCGCCGTACCGAGAGGGGGGCGTGCCGCCGCCGCTCGTGGTTGCCGCGCTGCCGCGACCACACTTCCGCTGCCCTAGAGCTCGCCCCTGGACCTGCCGCCGGTACCAGGATGTTGCTGGCTGCTGCTCCACCTCCTGTGTTTCCGGTGCTGCCTGCCGTACCTGCCGATTCTGTGCTGACTGTCCGTGCGGTTGCTGTGCTGGCTGTCCCTGCCATTGCTGAGCTGGCTGTCCCTACCGATGCTGTGCTGGCTGTGCCTGCTGTTCCTGAGATGCCCATACCTGCTGACGTCGTCCCTGTTCGTGGTGGTACTACCCCAGACTTTGGTCTGTCTGTACAGGTGCGTCCGGGCCCTGTGGCTTCGGCTACAGCAGCCCCGGCTCCGCCCTGGATGGCAGATCTTACGTCTGTCCTGAGGAAGCTGACGAAGAAGAGGAGGAAGGTGTCGTCGTCTTCATCTTCTTCATCGTCGTCGGCTGCCGCCTCTTCCCCTTCGACTTCTAAGGCTTCACAGCCGAGGAAGAAGAAGGTTGCCTCCTCCCTCCTAAGAAGTCTCCCTCGGGAGCTTCTCGGGACCCGTCTCACCTCGGTGGGACGGGAGGGTTCCTTCCGCTGGTCCTCCTGCTCCTTCGGGAGCGGGGCCCGTCTCTTCTTCCGCGAAGGAAGAAGACTACGGGGGACCAGAGGGGTACCGGCTAACACCGGTACTTCCTTGCCTGTGTCAGTGGTTCTGCCACTGCATCAGGGTCCGTCTCAGCCTCTCGTTCGCGGGAGGTACCGAGTGTACGGTCGCCTACCAGCGACCGTGCAGCCAGGAACCAGACCTCTGAGCCCGCTCAGCGTCAGGTTCACGGCACGGAGCGGAAGACTGGTGACAGCCGCTCACGCGACTCTCACCAGACCAGCTCTCGCTCTCGCGGCGACCAGCTGGCTACCCGGGATGACGTGACGGTCCACGACCGGGCCACGGGCTGAGGCTGGGAAGAGGTCCCCCCCCGTTGCGGTGCCAGCCACGGCTGGAACCAGCGACGTGACGTGCCGTGAGGACAAGCACCGGTCTCACTGTGACAGTGGAGCCTGCAGGTCGCCTGACCGTCGCTCTCACAGAGAGCGATCGGGTACGGCAACCAGCACCAGCTCTTCTGACACTCGAGATCGGGGCCGCTGTGCTCAGTCCAGCCGTTCTCCACAGCGAGACGGTTCGACCAGGCCTGCAGCTCGATCGCCACCGCACCGCGGGTTGTGCGATTGCCTGCAGCCCTCCAAGCCTGCTGGTTCTGCCAGCGAGCGAGGATGGGAGCGTCAGGTCTGCCTCTCCCGTACTTCAACCTCCTCGGGTTACACCGGGAGGAGCGAGGTATTGAGGAGTGATCGTGAGGGGTGCGCCCCTCATGATCCCACCACGACGCCCTACGTGCCAGGCACGGTTCTTGGAACCGGCCAGGACGTTATGCGCAAGTGGATGGAGAAGACCGAGAGGGCTGTCGCTGTTCCCCCTTCTTCTTAGGAGGAAGGTTCTCGGAATATGCTCTTGTTCGAGGGGCTTAACGGTCCTACTCTGCAAGATGCTGTGACTTCCGAGATCCAGAGGAACTTTGGAACTTTGCTGAGGTTATGGCGCTGATTCGTCAGCACAAACGACCTCGGGGAAGGATCGCCGCTCCCTACCAGCAGAGCCACGTCTCGGCTCGAGTCGTTTTGGGGCCCGAGAGAGAACCCAAACTCGACGGTGGGTCTGCCGCGATCGGAGCTTGCCGACTGTGTTGAACCAGGTAGTCTCTCGTCTCCGGACCAAGAAGGCTCTCTCAGTTCTGGCCGGTCGAACAAGCTACTTCACCTCCTCTACTGCGACAGAGGCGTTTCTATGTGTCTCGAACACCGTATTTGAATTACCCCTTCGGTCCTCCTGAGAGGTTTTCGACCTCGACGAGGACTGGAATGAGTCGGAGGACAGGATCGGCTCTCTCCTGTCAGGTGTCGATCAGCCCCACCCAGACGACGTTCACAGTGGCGGCAGACCCTTACCTACAGTATGAGTTCGTAAACCCTCCTCGTCGAAAAACTTTTCTCCTGACGAATACGTTTTCCCAGGCTCTGAGAGGCCATCGCCGTAAGGCGATGGCTGCTCCTTTCTTCTTCCAACTGCTAGTTCGCTGGGAAGGCGAGCCAGTATCCAATTCCTCCCCCATTCCCTCTCCTTACGGCTACAAGGGAAAGGGGAGGGATCCTACAGAGATTCTCTGTAAGATCCCCACGTTAGGGGCTGCGTTACCGGGGGGACCTTCGGGTCCTACCTGACGTAAGCCCCGGTCGTTGAGGAGGGATCCTGCCCCTTTCTCGATTTCTACGGGAATCGAGAGGACCACCAGCCGATATCGTTTGACGAATTCGGTGGGGGTTTCGCAGAGTGCTTAGAATTCTACGGAATTTCTAGCACACTCAAGAGTGTTCGAGTTTTTTACGATCTCCAAACACTTAGGCGAGACCACGGTCCAAAGTGAGCGAGAATCCCCGATAATTGTTACACGATAATTGGGAACCTCGCTTATGCTCGAATTCCTGTAATTTCTAGCATTTGGAAGAAGACTGCTGCTGAAAGAAGAGTATCTCACAGTAGGCGATTAACATGGAATAGAGAAGAGCGGACGGGAACTTCCAGTTTGGCTTGAACTATCGTCTTCGGTATTCTGTTCACCATTGAAGCTTTCCTTTGGGAAAGACTTCTCCTTCACTCTCTTGACTAGAGAACGAAGGCGGTCGATCTCCAATCCTTATTCTCATTCCTCGAGGGGAAAAGAATTTAGGATGGAGGTCGTGGTAACAGAACTACAAATATACTACGTATATTACCCTCGCGACATGATTCTTTTAACAGTTGAATTGTCCGGGGGGTAGGCGCATACCGTAGTTAACTCTACGGTTTGTGACAGACGAATTGTATCTTAATTGAACTGCAACTCGGGGTTGCCTGCAACCTCCCAGCAGTTATCAGTTTCGATTTTAGATACTTGGTATTGTCACGACAACACCAAATCAGCTTTTGTATTTACCGAAATCCGTTTTGTTTAAATATAATTGCTCAAGTGTATTCTTTATGCTCGATGGTTCTAGCCGAACGCTTCCTTCGTGGAAGGAATTAACTGGCAACTCAGGATGACGAGTCACCGAGAGCTACTGCGTATTGAACTGCCTGATAGCAGCTCAGTATCAGCTAGGTCTCCGAGATGCACGGTCGGTTACGTCTCTCTCCCCTTGGTTTGATTAACTACCGAACCGTATCTCTACCCAACAATCATGGACTTAGGTCTCTGATTAACGGGGATTATCGCAATAATGAAGGACCATCTACTGCTGTGACGCTCGATTTCATCGCCTTCGACATTGCGAGAATTTTCAACAGAGATATCTCTTGGACTCTTTCATCTTTCTGTTTACCGCACGGTAACAGAAGTCTGTACTAGTCTCCCGCTGCATCGCACCGTGATAATACGAATGATTTTTGCAGACATCTGAGTTTGTCTTCAAAATATCTCGTATTCGTAGGTGTGCAATTATTCATTGTTCGCCCCGAATTACAGATGTGTCAGAAGACATCGCCTACTCTCGACCTGACAGCTCTACTTCCAAATGTTCAGCCCATGAGAAGCAGTTCTTCAGGCAGTATTTCCCTGTGTCTTCATTACTGAAAAGCGCTCCGCTTTTATTGCAACTACGATCCTCACCGGACAGCAATGAATAGCGGTTAGCGTTCTCAGTG
>NC_061100.1:117136040-117161040 GCF_015104395.2 Macrobrachium nipponense
TTAATGTAAAACAAACTACTTTTAGTTGTTGAAACCTTCCTTTATTATCTTTAATTCAATTATTGAAACAAATATAATCAAGAAGTACTATTACTTCTGTTGAAAAGAAAATAAAAAAAAATGCATACATATAATAAAGTTAAAAATAAATGGAGAGAATGTATTATTGAAATAATGTTCATCAGGGTGAAAAATTACAAATAAATCAATAAATACTTCTGCTGGATATAAATCAAATAATTTCATGTAAATAATCACGCCTTCAGTTGAAAATAAGTGGAAAAAAATTTATATGTTCTTAGAAATATCTTCAGTAGTGTGAAAAATGACACCGGTTTGAGATCATTTCAGTAATGCGAGGAGATGGTTTTGTAAGGAAAGGCACAACTGATGTCATTTTCTGGGTTCAATCTATTTCTCTCTTTGCTTCGGATGGTCAAAAGAGCTGACAAGCAGGCCTCACACATGTAAATTTAACCAAATGGTAAAAGCATTTTAACTACTTCTTAACTTGCTAGAGGGAACTCTTTGTTACGGCTAATCCAAAATGAAGATAATTCCATGGAGTTAAATTCCATTTGTATGATGTTGCTTGCTTTTATTTCAAGTATTTCTTCTGCGAGTCCATTGGTTCATCTGGCAGATGTTCACTGTTACATGTAAATGAATTCTGAATCCAAGCATAGTTGAGTGGGTTAATTTAAGGAAAATATTCTTCCATTCTCAGACGCAGGCTATTTAACTAAATGCGCACTCATTATACTCTCCATATCACTCAAGTGTATAGAATCTGTATCTTCCAAAAACTCTCCTAACTTAGGAAATGCAGCTATTCTGCCAGTTTTCAATTTCGGGTCCCAAAAATTCAGTTTGCTACCAAATATATTACAGCACCAGTCAAAATGAAAACTGTCATGACCCCATCAAATGCGAAATTAGCCCCAGTGGGGTAATTACCCCTATTTGGGAACAGCTGCTCTAAAGGCAAAAGTGATCCCTTAACAACTTACCAGTATTGCAGAAAATCAGACTAAGTAAAACAGGTGTAAGGTAATCTTGTAAGTAATCAAATTAATCAAAGGGCATCACTCCATCAACAACTTTAAAAGTCTAAGTATTTCCCTGATTTCAGAAGTCTAAGTACTTCCCTGGTTCTAAGTCACTTCAAGTTAATTGAAGGAAAACAGATCAATTACCACTCTATGTTTCTACCTAAGCAAATCATAATTATATGCATGTATACTGGTGAGAAATGAAATACTTATAAAAATTTTAAATACAAAAATTTATTATCCAACTCATAATTTATAAGTGAAATTCACAATATCAGGGAAAATTACTGTTACTTGAAAACAAAGTAAAGTTTAATTAATTCTTGAATCAATTAAGTAAAATTAAATCATAATTAATTTATCACAAAATTCAAGAAAATTAATTCAATCAAAATTCAAGTGTTAGGCAATAATTGAAATTTGGAAATTAATTCACAAGTGCTAAACAACAATGAAACTTGAAAAGAACTCTAAATAAATGCAAATTAATTCACAAGTGTTAAATTAAATTAAATGTGCAACAATTAAGTAATGAAAATAACTAAGTTAATTAAATTGTGAATGCAAATGAAAACACAGAAAAAAGCGGAAAATACCAAAATTACACAAAAGTATTAATCACACAGAATATAAAATAAAAAGACACAATTCAATAAGAACATGGATAAATGCACAAGTCATAAAAATCACTTCAAATGAAAAAAACACAAAACACAAAAATTTGCATTGTGTAAAAATGTAAATCTTTTCACTCAAACCATTGTAATAATTAGTTATTAGTTTTCTAAACCATCGTAACCAATAGCTATTAGTTTTCTAAACAAACCACTGACTATTAGTTATTAGTTTTTACCAAACCATCGTAACCAATAGTTATTAGTTCTCTAAACAAACCACTGAGTATTAGTTATTAGTTGCAACTAATAAAAACATAACACACTTTACCTTCTTGGTATACCAATTTTCTTTCTGCTGCAGCTTGTTTAAAAAATTCACCACAATTCACAAAAATAGGCACCGTTACACACTAATATAATGTTTGTTCAGATTCCACAAAAACACTAAATAATACTAAATAACTCTAAGAAGTATCAAATCTGAAATCTAAAAGTTACGAGTGACCATTCAGTAAGTATGAAATTGTTACGTTACTTTGAAATTGAAAGTGCCGTGCTATGGAGAGTGAGAGAGAGATGCAAACACTTTGAGGATTTAAGCCCGAATGAAATCTGCTTTCCTTGTATGGGTACTTCAAGAGCCTGACGGGTTCAAAACGTTTTGGGACACAAAAGATGATGTAATTCTTTCCAGAAGCTTCGAAAGTGACGCAAATTTACAGACAAACTGTGAAATCTGCACGTGGCATTCGGCAAAGACATACACGTATGAGACCAGTATACAGTCATGTTCGTACTAGCTCAACAAAGACACGTATCCGATTAAGACAGAAATCGAGCGATAATTAAGATTGACATGTTTTTCTAAAAACAACACGGAGACAGCAAGCTCCTCTAATCTCAAGGAGATGAAAAGTTACTGAAACAATTCTAGCTTCGAACAGACAAAGATAATCTCTCTCTCTTTTCATACTACGTTATATATTCTTTTTAAATTATGTTATGTGAAATCTGAACACTCATTTTAAACATCCTAATTCTAAGCTAGCTAGGAATCTGAAAAATGTTGCACAATTTTATACATAACATTTTATACAGTCAAATAAGGGATATATGTGTTTTGAAAGTAGCAATATATAATAATATACTATAAATGTATATATTATATATATATATATATTATATATATATATATATCTATTATATATATATTCCAGCTGCAGGATTAGAAAATTGTTCTGTATGTCATATTAACAATTCGTATTCATTTCCTCTTGTAGTATGCATACTTCCTCATTCCTCCTCTACTTGGCTCTCCTGCATACTTTTTCGTTCCTTCTGTTCTGTTGATATTTAGATTTCTTTCCTTCCAAATCCTTTTTAAAACGCCCTTGCCACCTACCTTTTACTTACTATCCCTTTGCCCTATATATATATATATATATATATATATATATATATATATATATATATATATATATATATATATATATATATATATATATATATATATATATATATATATATATATATATATATATATATATATATATATAATATATATATATATTGTTACGAAGTGCCAAGTATCTGGTTACCATTCATCAATTGTTACCTCACAAAAGCCAGACACCTGAACCCTCATCCAGGTATAAATCGACTGAATACTCCTAAAGTCAAACAGTGATCCCTTAACAACTTACCAGTGTTGCAGAAAAATCAGACTAAGTTCATCAAAACAGGTGTGAGGTAATCTTGTAAGTAATTAAATTAATCAAAGGGCATCACTCCATCAACAACTTTAAAAGTCTAAGTATTTCCCTGATTTCAGAAGTCTAAGTACTACCCTGGTTCTAAGTCACTTCAAGTAAATTGAAGGTAAACAGATTAATCATCACTCTATGTTTCTACCTAAGATAATCATAATCATATGCAAATATACTGGTATAAAAATAAAAACACTTAAAAAATTTTAAATACAAAAATTTATTATTAAACTCAAAAAGTTTATAATTGAAATTCACAATATCAGGGAAAATTACTGCTACCTGAAAACAAAGTAAAGTTTAATTAATTCTTGAATTAAATTAAGTGAAATTAAATCAAAATTAATTTATCACAAAATTCAAGAAAATTAATTCAATTGAAATTCAAAGTGTTAGGCAATAATTGAAAATCAGAAATTAATTCACAAGTGCTAAACAATAATAAAACTTGAAAAGAATTCTAAGTAAATGCAAATTAATTTGCAAATGTTAAATTTAATTAAATGTGCAATGATTAATTTATCAAAATAACTAAGTCAATTAAATTGTGAATGTAAATGAAAATACAGAAAAATGTGGACAGTATCAAAATAAAAAGGCACACTTCAACAAGAAAATGAAAAAATGCACAAAATGAAATTTACACAAAACACAAATTTGCAGTGTGTAAAAGTGTAAATCTTTTCACTCAAAACATTGTAACCATCAGTTTTTACCAAACCACTGTTCCTATCAGTTATTAGTTAACCACTGTTCCTATCCGTTATTAGTTAACCACGTCGTTGCCTATCCGTATTCTAAAGTTGCAACTAATAAAAATATAACACACTTTACCTTTTTGGTATACCAACTTCTTTCTTTGCTGCAGTCTTGTTTTACACTTTCACAAAAACCAGGCGCCGTTACAACAACAATGTTTGTTCAGATTCCACAAAAAACACTATTTAACACTAAATAAACTCTAAGAAATATCAAATATGAAATTCTCAAGTTACGAGTGACCAATTTACGTTACGTTAATATAATCTCAAGGATGTCGAGGGAGAGAGAGAGAGAGAGAGAGAGAGAGATCTGAACGCCTCGAGTATCGAAAATGTAATGAAACTCTCTTCCTTACGGGAGCTGGACAGGGGAGATGACAAAATGTTTTTGGGCAATAATTCTTCTAGAAGCTTTGAAATCTTACGCAACTTTACATACAATGTGTATAATCTGCATGTGGCACTCGGCAAAGACATACACGTACAAGACCAGTCCGTTAAAAAAAAAACATGTATTCGACTCGATCGACCGAAGCAGAAGCCCCTTATCTTACTTGATGACAGATTCTCAAAACAAATGAAGTCTCGAGCTCGCTTATCAAACGTGTTGACAGATTAGGAAAGCAAACTGAAATCTCAGAGTTCCTCTAATCTCACAGTGCTGACATAATAGGGAAACAATTGTAGTTTCGAACGGACAAAGAAAATCTCTTTCTTTCTACCTTCTACGTTATATATATATATATATATATATATTCTTTTACAATATGTTATGCAAAAATCTGAACACGCATTTAAAACATCCTATCTCTAAGCTATCTAGGAATCTGGAAAAAAATGTTGCCACAATTCTACATAACATTTTATACAGTCACAGAGGAGATATATGCATTTTGAAAGTAGCAATATATATTATATATATATATATATATATATATATATAATTATATATATATATATATATATATATATATATATATATATATTATTCAAAATTCCACCTCGTCTCCTCCCAGAAAATACAATTACATTGAAAATTTAGGCCTTGACTAGAGGACAAGGGGTTTGAACAAAGAAAAAAAAGTTGAAAAACTAAACTTCTCAGGCATAAGGCCGGTTTTACTGAGGAGGGAGGAATTTACGTCTTAAAAGCACTATATTTACATAAATTTACAGTCCACCTGCCCTTGGAACACAAGGGCAGGTGAACTGCTTTTCAGTCCACCCAAACACGTGGTGGGAGCAGTCCGGCCACGCTTTTAGGAAAATTGCGCAACGGATCAAAATTGCAAGCTTCGAAGGATTTCCAAGTCCTACCACAGCCAGGCACAGCGTTTGTCTGCAAATAGAGGACATACGCATAAGGGAGGGGGCACATAAAGGCGAAAGTTACTCACTATTTTCTCTCAGTCAAAAGGCCACTCATGGGGGAATGAAATAACTGGGAAATTTACACAGCAGAAACTATTTCGTGGCTTAAATTCACTAGGGAAATGTTACTAGTATCACAGGGGAGTAATTACAGAATTGAGCCCAGATGGCGAGGGGGAATGAAACACTGCACAAGTCGCCTTGGAAAAAGGAAATGAAATACAGACAAAGGTAAAAAACAATTCCCTGGTTGAAATGGAATTTCCCATACAGTACCTTAGTAATGATGCTGGTTGTCTTCTCCTTGAAGTCTCGACACTATGGACTTTTAAAATATACTTGGGCTTCCCAAAGCATGGGATAGCCAGGCCCAGGGGGTGGGGGCGGAGCAGCTTCTGGTGAGGGGCCAGGGTCTGACCTCGCCGAGGTCTGGTGTTCTTCTGAGACTCTGCTCCTGGGTTCAAGGCCTTTTGAAGCTTTCTCCTGGTAAGCTCCTCCTACAGTCCCTGTCGGGTGAATTCCAACAACGAATGGGAGAAGAGACAGCTTTTCAAAAGAAAAAGGAGAATGGATTCCTCCAAAGTCGAAGGGGCAACTCGTATAGATGCCTTAAACTTGGGTAAAAGACTATTTCTTTCCTTGGTTCTAGCTTAAATCTTGAATAATATATATATATATATATATATATATATATATATATATATATATATATATATATATATATATATATATACGTATATGTGTGTGTGTGCGTGTGTGTGTGTGTGTATAACAACTGCCTGAGCTTTATGGCTCTTTCATCTATTTTACCTATATATTAATTTTCTTCAGATCTTAATATGTCGTATTTCAGTGTTTTGTACTTTCCAATTATGATGCTGTATTTACTAACACTTCCTATGCTCATTTTAGATGTATTTATTTTTCACCATCTATCCATGTTTTCACTTTTAATTTTTATCATACCGTTCCAAGAATTCTTGTCCTGTTTTCTCTTTTGTCTGATCTTCATATTCGTAGTGTTTACTGACAACATTTCCGCTGTTTTCATGCTGAAGATAAACTTTCATATCACTCCATTGCTATCAGAGCTGGCATTCTATCTTGAGCCGAATTACTTACTGTAATTTGTGTTGTTTCGTCTTACCTTTCCATTTCCTTGATGATTCCTGCCCCATCATTCCAATATTAATCATGCTTAAATGGTGCCGAGTACATAGGGTTATTTGTCTGGAGAGTTCATTACATATACACATATACATTATATATATATATATATATATATATATATATATATATATATATATATATATATATATATATGTAAATGTAACACCAAAACCTGATGATGAATCCTCCATCTTGCTATCCACCCTCTCCTAACACTTGTTTCATAGTGCATCTGCATCTGCCAGGTTTTCATCCGGTTACACCTTTCAAACCTTTTACTCCCAATTTCTCTTCCAGCGCTGAATGACCTTATTGGCCTAAACTTTACGTTCTATTCCACTGGATATAATGACCAGCATTCGTAAAGGGGTAAGGACAGTAGCATACTATCTGCAAGATAACACAACCACACACACATATATATGTATATATAATATATTATAATATATATCATATATATATACATATATATATATATATATATATATATATATATATACATATATAACACACATATATATATATATATATATATATATATATATATATATATATATATATATATAATAGCAAAACCTTACAATGAATTCTCCAGACAAATAACCTATATACTCGGCACCATTTAAGTCCGATTAAATGTCAGGAATCATGAGGGGAATGGAAAGGTAAGGCAATACAACACAAATTACGGTAAGTAATTCGGCCCAAGACATAATGCCAGATCTGATAGAAATGGGATAAGGAAATGGAGTGAAATAAAAAACGATCTTCTTGTTATAAAAATGATCTTCAGAATGAAGACAGTGGAAATGTTCTCAGTAAACACTACGAATGTGAAGATCAGACAAAGAGAAAACAGGACAAGAATTCTTGCAGTGACCGAGGTGCTACAGCCGGATGGTGCTTTAATAAGAAGACACCTATGTGGGCAAATGGGAACTGACTGTTGGTTTGAATGTGAGATGAGAAAATGTAACTTTGAGAAAGAAGCGAACTGAAATTTCAGGGGAGCTGAAGACTGAAGTTGGTAAAGTTCTTCAGAAACTTGGAAAATAGTTGGAAAAAAAATAGAAAAGCTGGGCGCACAAAATTGTCTTATATATATATTACCAGCGAAGGGCGTCGCCCCCACCCCCACTAGCTTTAATATTTGGTATGCGTTTTAGCCATAGCGTAAGACAAACTGGTAACACTCAGTCTCTCTCTCTCTCTCTCAAGGTGATCAATGGCATAGCCTTCTCTCTCTCTCTCTCTCTCTCTCTATCAACCTCTTTCTCTCTCTCTATCAACGTCTCTCTCTCTCCATTCCATCAGGTCATCAAATTAGAGTCGGAGTTACAAAAAATACATATGTTTTATTCAAAGCAAAGTATTAGTTGAATAATTCAAGTTTTTACAAGATAATTAATGGAATGTTAATAGTTCAAGTCTCACAGACAACC
This sequence comes from Macrobrachium nipponense, assembly GCF_015104395.2. Lineage (NCBI taxonomy): Eukaryota > Metazoa > Arthropoda > Malacostraca > Decapoda > Palaemonidae > Macrobrachium > Macrobrachium nipponense. Next base: position 117,144,220 of record NC_061100.1, read on the forward strand.
CCCCGGTATTTGAATGTCTTAATCAGTAATTAGTCACACCAATTATCTCTTCTCCAAAATAAAGTCCCCTCACTAGGACACTCGGTCCCCTCACTAGGACACTCAGTCCCCTCACTAGAACCGGCTGTTTAAAAGACAGGAGAACACACTAGTGAGCACACACAATCATAAAGACAAAGTCAAAAGATCAAATGAAATGGAACATCTTTACAAAATGTCAAACAGACAACAAGCCATCCCTTTGGCTAAAGCATGATAACACTTACCAATTACAGCTTGGAAAATCACTTAAAGAAAAATACAATATAGAGCCATTCAGGTTCTTTCTCCCCAAGGCAGCCATCTCCCTAGTTCTGCCTAAAACTCGCCGTTATTAACGGACACGTACACACGAATTCACACTCTTTGTCAGTGCCACAATTAACTGGTCACAGCCAGTTTTCAAAGGCACGTTGAACAAGCCCTCACGAACTCACATACCCACAGAACGAACATTGACCTGCTTAAGTAAGCATCTTTAACATCGTACCATCCCAGAAATGATTTATCAGCTTTCTCTAGGTTGTCGCTCAGTCTCGGTCTCCATGGGAAGTTAAAAATGATGAGTCTGCACCTCACATTATAATGGTACATTAAACATATTATTAATTATAGCCCTCTTTCATCTAACAGATGCTCGGCCACTACCCTGGCTAGCCCCTGCCTAGCCATAGCTCACATAAAACAGCTTATATATATATGTATATATATATATATATATATATATATATATATATATATATATCATATATATATATATATATATATATATATATATACACATTGGCTGGCTAAAAACACAAAACATGAGTAACTGCACGTCTCTGGTATTATAAAGTAATGTCTATCACGCTTCATCTCCAATAACACTTGGGCATATAAATTTTCTCATTTTGGACTTCTTTGTCTGCATCTGGCTGCACAGACGTAGCAAGCTGTAGGAAGGCGAAATGTCTCCCGGTAGAAAACATCCAACGGCTTCTGTAGACCCAAAAGCGCTGTAGAACTCTGTAGACTTGTAGAAACTCTCGTAAGTACCCTGGGCAAACGACAGCAACATCTCTGCACGACTGGTGGGCGTCTTGCTAGCGTCGGGGAACGATGATTATGGTGTGTGTAAGTATGTCAGTCAAGTCATCGGTCAATCAAAGAAAGATCAACCCCAGACATACTTCTGTCAAATAATGACCTCAAAAATTCAGAAATACTAACTGAACGTCTCCCAATTAACTCCATTTAATATGACCACTAAATCATAAGTCATTATCACAACTCCGCAAAGAAAATATTAAGGTCTCTAACTTAATTCTCCAAACTCATACACCAGCACACACAATCCAGAACTCACAGCAACTCCACGGACTTCTGCACTCACATTTCAAACTCAAATTCTCACAAGTAAAAAAAAAAAAAGGTAATGAGACTAAGAAAAAAAAATCACATAACAAGCCCAGCCCCCAAAATCAGAAATGTTCTCTCAAGCTCTGATATTTCAACAACCCACAAAATCAGCAAAAACTCATCAATGTTTAACAGCAAAACCTCCTCACTGCTCATATAATTAATTACAATGAGACTTAATGTCAAACGCCCATCTATGTAAATCACAACCCGATAAATTACATCTCCCGTCCAAAAAGAAATGCTATTTAAAGCTCAATCCCCAATTACATCTCTCGTAGGAAAAGGAAAAGAGAAGAAGAAGAAAAAAAAAAGATAATGACAAGTAATCTTCCCCATCACAAAACACATAATATATGCATGATATACACAACACCATGTTTTCCCCAACAAATGCAATGCATAGTTATGGAATTTTCCCATCTCAACTTTCCAAGCGACCGGACACGGCCAGAAAGCAACCCCTTACACGCACATTTTCATGAAATGCTATGGTCAACATTTCCAGATATTGCAAAACTCTGAGCAATCACCACTAGAGGAAAAAGGTCAACACACCAGACTCATCACAGCGTTTTCAGCAAAAAATCCACCTGCGGACACGTGTGCTCGAACTGCAGCATGAAAATGTCTGGTCAGACTTCCAACTTCAGAAACCCATGATTCTCAAAAAAAAGGCTCTATACTGACACTAAGTAAGCACATTTCACTAAATTATCTCCAGGATATAAATAAGCTGCTCAAAGATTATCTCGGAGACATATCTCTCACATGATACTGCCCAATTATATAAAAAATTATCACCTATTCGCGACAAAAAAAAAACTATGATAAACTCGCAATTCAGCAATTATATGCCTCCAAAATTAACATCTTCATAGGACCACAATGCAGTAATGCCACTCGCCTCCAAATAGTCACGAAACCAAAAAGAAAGAACCACAGAACTCTTCTCTTGGCTTGAAAAAACTTCCAGGAATTCAACTAAAAAAAAATCATAACCACAAAAAAGGTCACCCCCAAAGATCAAATCCACCTCCATATATATAAATATATGAATCACCATCTTAATAATAGAGCCACTCTGGTGATAAAAATATTTCCTCCATTTAATTAATAACCACACCACACCATATTCCCTCTTATTTCCCCACTAACCACATGTTAATAAAACCACCACTCCAGCAATAAAAAATGTTCACCTCTGTTTCGGCAAATAAAAAAATACTTACCTCTATTTCACCAATAACTCCATGTGGAATAAAACAAATCTCCAAAGAATAATATATCTCCAAGCAGGATAATCAAAAATGAAATCCCATCATCAAAAAAATACACTCAAAGCACCCAGCTAACACACTCATAAATATTGCCCATATCTCCTCAAAAAGGTGTCTCCATTTGCAATTAAGATGGCTGCAAAATAATTGAACTAAACATAGCTCTCACCATCATAGGCAAATATCAAATGGCCAAAAATATTATATCTCCAAATTATTATATCTCAAATTATATCTCCAAAATAATATACCTCCAATTCTCCAGAGAATAACTCAATGTTATAGTCAAAAACTATAAACTCTCTGCTTAGCATAACTGCTGAAAACAACCAAAAACTCGGCAAATAAAATTGTCCAGGAAATTCTAGAAAAAATCACCAATGTGCCACAACTCATTATAACAACACTCCAAATTCAAAATGTCTAAGCAAAGACTTCTCCATATGCACTACGACATAGGCCACTAGAAAACTTAACCAAGTTTCCTATCTCTGGCAAAATTGTCACAAATACAACAAAGGTATTGTGCAAGAAACCCACAATTTCTGGAACACAAATATCCAGAGAAAAAAATGTAGTGCCATTACATATGCATTAAAAAAAAATGCAAAAATTCTCCCATAAATCTCTCTGCAGCATCAAACAGCTGAAATCACAAACACGTTCCCGAACAATGACTTCAAGTCACGAACTGAGATATTAAAAAAAAAATTCACAGAAACTGGAGAGAAAAATAAATTTAAATTCGCCCATGATAAAAACTTGTGTCAGCGATGGCTAACTTCCAAAAAAGGAAAAAAAGAAAAATCAACGGCACTGTTAACTATCCCCATGACTCACTTAGGTGTCAAGCAATTCTCTGCTGGACTCATAAAAAAAGAAAACAAACAAATGTGTCATTAGTTCCTCCCAAATTCAAAAAAGAACAACACCACCCTTGACAGCATTACAACACCCACGTTGATACCATAATATATAATATATATATATATATATAATATATATATATATATATATATATATATATATATATAAATTATATATTATATATATATATATATATATAATATATATCATATATGATATATAATATATAAGTATATATATATATATATATATCTATATATATCTTATATATATATATATAATATATATATATTTATATATATATATATATATGATATATATATTATATATTATATATATATATAGATACTATAAATATTATATATAGTATATAGATATATCTATATATATAATATATATATATATATATATATCATATATACTATATATATCTATATATATATATATATATATCTATAATATATATATTAATATAATATATATATAATATATATATATATATATAAATCTCTTATATAATGTATATATCTATATAGATATATATCTATCTATATATACTATATATATATATATTATATATAAAAAATCCCAGTATTAGTATAAAAAATCATCACCAATGTTAATGCTTGCCCATTCACCAAAAATTCAGCACAAAATTCACCAGAAGTTCAGTAAAATTCAGCACAATTCACCAAAATTCAGCCAGATTCATCACCCATGAACTACTGACACATTCTCCAAAGTCACAGAAACTCAATAAATAATTAACCACAAAACTTCTCCCTTAATTCATTGCAATAATTCTCCATAATATAATTATCTGTAATAATTATAAAATAATCTCCCATGAAATATCTCAAATCTCTCGTAAAATATGTCTCAAGTAATGATAATTCTACTTAAGTAACCCCCCCCGTAAAATATCTCAAGTAATAATAATTCTCCATAGTAATAATTCTCCTGCAAATATCTCAAGTAAGGGCATTAATATTGCCAATCCCCCCAGTATACACCAATATTGCCACACTCCACAACCAACACCATTTCCCTAGTATACACCACCATTTCCACACCAAAAATCAACACCACTCACCACTAGGCATATACAACCCCATTACCACTCCCGGGTATCATCATCATTCAGCAATGGCATCACCAACTGACAACATCAGTCATCACCACTCATCAGTCAGCACCACCGGGCATCACCATTCAGCCCCACTCAGCAATCACCATCACTCAGCACCATTTTAAAGCAATCTCTTCAACACCAATCAAATCTCTATTAAAAAAAAAATAATCACTGTGACCCCATTATAATTGTGCCTTCCAAAGCATAAGGAAAACTTACACCACATATATATGCACTTCATTTCCTTTCCTCTTCACTCAAGAGAAAGAAAATCTCTTTCTAAAAAAAACCCAACGGGCATCTCACATCATCAACCAATCATTATCAGCTGATGTCCTGGCATTAGAAATTCATTATGAAGGGCAAACTCATCTCCGATACCCCGACAGAAAAAAAAGGAGTTCACCCCCCACTAAAAAAAAAAAAAAAAAAAAAAAAAAAAAAAGTTTCAACCTCCTCTGAGCGTTAGAACACCCCCCCTGAATAGTGTTTGAGTACCCCCTGAGGCTGACCACTACTACTCTCCCCTTGCAATATCCCTCTGGGTCGGTTGGCAGAAATTAAGCTGACCGCGTAAGAACGAGTGGGCACTCTTTGTCCAAGCAAAAAAAATGCAATTCAAGCACAGTTTCGCATGTATGAAAACCATTCATACACACGTATGTGTCAACACAAAGACGAATGCGTCTCTTCTAAACATGCGCCAATAAAAAAAAAACATCACTTTCTGCTACTATGGGAAAAAAATGTGATGTCCTAAAGTAATCCCACAACTCACAAAATGATTAAAAAAAAAACCAGGACCAAAAAACACATTTTGTAACACTCACCACTTCATAATGAGAGAAACTCCTGAAATCTGCTCCATTATAAACATGCTAACACACACACAGACGTCTCGGGAACCACACTCACAAGATCTCGGCTCTAACTCATATCATTACCACAGTTAACGGACGGATATTTCTCATTCCCTCTCACTTAGTAACTGGAATTTAATAATTTTCCACAATCTCACAAAAGGCTTTTTTGTTCGAAAACCGCTGCCCACCACTATTACCAGCGAAGGGCGTCGCCGCCCCCCCACACTAGCTTTAATATTTGGTATGCATTTTAGCCATAGCGTAAGACGAACTGGTAACACTCAGTCTCTTCCCCCCTCTCTCTCTCTCTGAAGGTGATCACTGGCATAGCCTTTTCTCTCTCTCTCTATCAACCTCTTTCTCTCTCTCTATCAACCTCTCTCTCTCTCTCCATTCCATCAGGTCATCAAATTAGAGTCGGAGTTACAAAAAATACATATGTTTTATTCAAAGCAAAGTATTAGTTGAATAATTCAAGTTCTTACAAGATAATTAATGAAATGATAATAGTTCAAGTCTCACAGACAATCCCTCGGTATTTAAATGTCTTAATCAGTAATTAGTCACACCAATTATCTCTTCTCCAAAATAAAGTCCCCTCACTAGGACACTCGGTCCCCTCACTAGGACACTCGGTCCCCTCACTAAAACCGCCTGTTTAAAAGACAGGAGAACACACTAGTGAGCACACACAATCATAAAGACAAAGTCAAAAGATCAAATGAAATGGAACATCTTTACAAAATGTCAAACCGACAACAAGGCATCCCTTTGGCTAAAGCATGATAACACTTCCCCATTACAGCTTGGAAAATCACTTAAACAAAAATACAATATAGAGTGATTCAGGTTCTTTCTCCCCAAGGCAGCCATCTCCCTAGTTCTGCCTAAAACTCGCCGTTATCAACGGACATAATACGTACATGTACACACGAATTCACACTCTTCGTCAACACCATAATTAACTGGTCACAGCCAGTTTTCAAAGGCACGTTGAACAAGCCCTCATGAACTCATACCCACAGAACGAACATTGACCTGCTTAAGTAAACATCTTTAACATCATACCATCCCAGAAATGGTTTATCAGCTTTCTCTAGGTTGTCACTCGGACTCTGTCTCCATGGGAAGTTAAAAATGATGAGTCTGCACCTCACATTATAATGGTAGGTACATTAAACATATTATTATTTATAGCCCTCTTTCATCTACCATATATACATATAGATATATATGTGTATATATGTATAACACACATACATAATATATATATATATTATATATATATATATATATATATGTATTATATATATATATAGTATATATATATATATATATATATAGTATATATATATATATATATATATATATATATTTGTGTGTGTGTGTGTGTGTGTCAGATGAAAGGTGGGCTATGATTAATAATATATTTAAAATGCCAATGTGATGTGCTATGTAATGTTAAGTGAAGTCACATATCACTTCTTGCTTGGAGACAGGCTGAGCTGTAGGGGCAGCTTACATGAGAGAGGAATTTGAATACGCAAGCAGTTTAACTGAGAGATCACTCACCTGGTCGTGAGGCATGTACTTCCATTTGTATGGGTGTTACAGGACTAATAGTCCAAGGCACTTGCAAAAGTCACATTCTTTTAGGTAAACACTAAGAGGTGAGGTGTTACATGCCGAGTGTCGGGAGAGAACACCCCATCATAAAGGTAGGACAAATTTTGTAAAAACTTAGAAAACCGTCACCTTCGAAAAAGAGAGAGAAGTGTGAAATACTCTCTTTACGTGAATACTTTGAAAAGAGTGATGTGTGTGATATATCTTTTATCCATAATTATCTTTATTACAGATGGGTCCTATTCCATGGCTAATTTAGAGACAGGAATCTCTAACCTGACTAATACGATGAACTTATTGATATTTTGGGTCTGGGAGTGAATTCTTAGTCAGGAGGGTAGAATGTTAACTTACTGGTTTCTTTATGGGCAGTTTTAGGGTTTCTGCCATTATGACTTGTTAATTATTTTGTCCTATTTTATAATCAACTGCTTTGGGTAATAAATAGTATATTTTTGTACTTACGAGATCTTAATAGCCTAATGACATGATTGCAGACAGAGGTTACCATTGACAGCAGGTAAGAGTTTCCAGTTTGTGTAGTTTAGTGAACAGGGGGGGGAGTAACAGTAGTGGCAGGTGGTTTAAGAGGCTTTTATATATTTTATAAGCTGTAGGTATGCTCCGAAGAGACGGGTGACCAGTTAGATAGAGAGTGTCTTTTCTTTTTTGGTAGGAAAAAAGGGTTATTAATCATGTCACAGGCAACTCGGGGCCCCTTTTGCTAATTCAATGGGTCGGCCAGAGGTAAGCTGTTCGTCTCTCGGGCTAAGTCAGTACTAACTTCTTGGGGTTCTAGAGTAATGGTGTTTTAAAACTTGAAGAGGAAAAGTTTAATTTTCAACATATTGAAGTGTTTCGCAGTTCACGCATATTTGCAGTGTGTATACGAATTCGGTTTCCGGTCATATGAAGATATGAGTGTATTTTTGAGTTTTCTTTCTTATTTTCTTCTTTTTATCTTTTATGTTTTTTTTTACCTTTTTGTTGTTGTTCATGTTCCTTGTGTTTGTTTGTGGCGAATTTACTTGAGGGAGATTTTGTTGCGAGTCACGCCAGAGAGAGAGAGAGAGAGAGAGAACTGGGAACTAGCACGGTTGCCGGGGCAAATTGATTGGTAAGCATTTTGCATTCTTTTTTCTTTTCCTATCCCCTTCCTATTTTTTTTTTTTTTTTTTTTTTTATTGTTACGTTCGTGGGATTATTTTTTATATACTGGGCATGGGGCGCATTTGCCTTTGTCATCCATTATTGGGGGAAAATTTGTGTTAATTTTTCTTGATTGGGTTTGGTGTATATAAATACATTGATGTTGTTGAGATCGGGGAAGCTTATAGAACAAAATAGCTTTCGGAAACAGGGAAAAATGGCGGACACTAAAAACACTATGACGCTACTACATCACGTAACTAACATTAGTGCAGGTGGTAGTCCATTCAGAGGGATTGTAGATGGCATACTATCACAACCTGTAAATATCTTTATTGAAGAAGTTAATAATTATTTAGCGGGAAAGAATATAGTAGACGATGTAGAGGCATTTAGAGAGGAGAAAGATTTGCTAGATTTCAATAAGGGAGACCTCTCCCACCGTTCCAGGAGTTTCCAATTTACAAAATGTTGTACCTGGACAGACTTGCAAACATTTTTGAAAACAGTGTATGGCTTAAAGGAACACGGAGATATGGTGAGGGACCTTCAGGGTCTTTATAAACTACGGAAGGGCACTAATAGTCTCGTAGAACAGTTCAAAACTGTTTGACGCAGTGGCGGATTGGGTAGGAAAATTGAAAACATCTAAATGGGTTACAGGGGATAATCTCTCTCTAAATAATATTCATAAACTGATCTATTTTTCCCTGCTCTTGCATGAGGTACCGGATGCGATAGTGGATAACTTTGATGAAAAGATTGAACCTACTTCAGACGAAGAATTACTTTATACCCAAATAGATAAACACAGGTCTAAATGTCCCAATGTAGATAGCACAATTTTTAACGGGACAGGCCTGAGGGATAAAATACAAAGAGACACAGAATTTTCTCCTCCTCATCTGTGCGCAAAAGTTGAGTATAACAAAAGATCGATCGATCAAAAGCAACAGCAGTTGCGCTGTTTCAACTGCAATAAACCAGGGCATCCAAAGAAATTGTGTAGGGTTAAATATTGTGGAATGTGTAAAAGTACTGATCATTATTGGCAGTCTTGTCTGTCTCAGATACGGAGAGATGCGAGACCTACAGCTCAAGGTTCTGGTAATTATAATGTGAGAACTTCCCAGGCAGGTAAACCAGAGGGCAAAGGGGTCGGCGAAATTTTTGGAAGCCCGATCAACAAAAAGGGTACAGGTGATTGGTAAATGCCATTGTGGTCTCGTGGGGGACGCCCCAGAGCCCAAGCCTATGGTCTATGGAACAGTAGGGGATGTGGATATCCCGGTGTTCATAGACTCGGGAGCTTCAATAAATCTAATGGACTATAATCTGTATCAATCCATATTTTCCAATTACCCTTTGCAACCCTCAATGGAGATGGTGTGTGATGTGCAAGCCCATAGAATAAATACCCTGGGTTGTGTTCAAGTACAGTTTACTCTCAGTGACAGAGTGTTAACAGAACCATTTTTGGAATGAAAGGAGTTGCGTTGGGCAATAAACTTTTGCTGGGTCATCCTGCTTGTAGAAGACACAAGTTTTCGATCCATGCGGGTGCTAATGGGAGAACAGTCGGGATACCAGGTATTTTTCTACCGTATGAGGACGTGAATAGAATGGAGGACATGGAGGTTATTGAAAGAGGAGATGTGCTCAGTGGTATTAATGGCGGTAATACGAGTGTTATGGAGAAAGGTAATATTAAAACACACGTTGGTGATATGGGAAATTATTACGGGGGTTCTATCAGAGTTCACAGTGATAACAATGGTGGTGATGATACTAATATGGATGTTATTTCTGATACTAACATTGCTGGGGATGATACTGAGGGTGGTAATGTATGTGGGGCGGTGGCAAGGGGAGGTACTAACCACAAATGTAGAGGTGTTTTATCTGAAGATATTATGTTACTACCAGGTTCAATGGCTATGGTAAAAGTTAAATTGAAGGAAATGAAAAAACCCACAGATGTGTGTGTTACTGAAAATAGCGAAAAGCTTAGAGGGATTGTTAGCACAGCATCAGTGAACAGTGTATCCAAGGATGGGTTTACGTGGTTAGAGTTGCTAAACTGTAATGATACAATTAGGAGATACCAGAAAAACACATATATATTGGATTTCCAAGATTGGAGTTGTGATAGTGGTTCAGTGGCTATCGTAGAGGGGAAACCTGAGTTTTCGGAGGCAGAAATGCAATCAAGGAAACGAACATTCAAAGAACATTTAGCTAATGTGGATTATAGCGAACACGTTGAAGCGATAAGCGGGCTCTTGGCAGAATTTGGAGATACGGTAGCCTCACAAGGTGATAAATTGGGGTTGACTAATGTGTTAGAGCATAAGGTAAATTTGGAGAGTGACACAAAACCTATTTATATTCCTGCATATCGCATACCTTTCAAAATCAGAGAACAGGTAGAGAAAGAGATTAATAGATGGGAAGAAGAAGGAATCATTAGACCCAGCGTGTCTCCTTACAACTTTCCCTTATTAGTGGTGCCTAAGAAAGATGGTTCTGTCCGTGTATGCGTCGATTTTAGACATTTAAATGAGAAGACGATCCCTGACTGCTACCCAGTTGCGTGCATACCAGATCTTTTTGTTGAAATTGGGGGACATAATATTTATAGCTCAATTGATTTGGCGCAGGGTTTCCTACAGGTCCCTCTTAGTGAGAGTAGCAAGGAATATACCGCTTTTTCAGTGCCCAAGGGACACTATGAATTTACGCGAATGCCTTTTGGTTTATCGGGCAGTCCGATGACTTTTACCAGGTTGGTGAACACAGTTTTGCATGGGTTATTGGGCAAAAATGTTTTTGTGCATATGGATGACATCCTGATCGCAACGGACACGATCGCGCAACACCTGGAAGTGCTTACAGAAGTACTTAGGAGGTTTAGATTAGCAGAGTTGAAAATCAAGCTAGCCAAGTGCTCGTTCTTGAAAAAGCAGATCATGTATCTAGGTCACGTCATATCTAAGGAAGGGGTTAGAGTAAATGACGATAAAGTCAAAGCAATGGCGAATTTTCGCACCCCCAGATCAAAGAAAGAGATTAAGTCATTCCTGGGTATCGCCGGTTTCTTTAGGAGGTTTGTGAAAGTGTTCTCTAATATAGCAGCTCCCCTAACTGATGTGTTGCGGGAAGACGTTCAATTTCAATGGAAGGAACTCCAGGCGGAGAGTTTTCAAAAGCTCAAGGACGCGCTAATGAATCCCCCTGTTTTGAAGTTTCCAGATTTTAGGGAACCTTTTACATTAGTGACTGATGCAAGCCAGGAAGGTATAGGTGCTTGCCTTATGCAAAAGTTCGATGGGAAATTTCATCCTATAGCTTTTTATAGCAGGAAGTTCAGGACAAAGGGCAGCAACGAGAAGTCCATGGCCACCATAGATAAAGAAGCCTTTGCAATAGTGTCGAGCTTAGTTCATTTTAAAATGTTACTGATAGGGAATAAAGTAGAAGTTCTTACAGACCACAAACCATTACTAGATCTTTTTAATAAACCCGATTTGTCGCCCAAAAGAGCTCGATGGTTTTTAACTATCAGAGATTTTGATGCAAAACTCAAATATATAGAGGGTAAATTTAACGTTGTTGCTGATATGGTACAGAAGAGTAATAGTAAATCGTCTGATCCCAAGATCAATGTCGGAGACAAGGTATTTTTAAAACTTAACATGAGAAATGAGTTAAATTACAAGCTAGGCCCAAAGTTTGAAGGTCCTTTTAAAGTCATTGAAGAGAAAATTGGAAACAGATTTGTAGTCTTAAATGAACAAACAGGTCAGTCGAGGTTAACACATATCTCGAAATTGAAAAGAATTGGTTGTGGTGATTAATATATTGTCGCGCAATTGCATTTTTTAAACTTTTTTTTTTCTTGCTGTCTATTTTTTGCGATTTGGTGACAGAATGCCTTCACATTTTTTCTCTCTTTTATTTCCTTCTGCGGTTTTTTTCTTATTATGCGCAAATCTGCGGCGTTTTGGCGTAAGATTTCGGCGTTAATATTTTACGTAGGTACCTACGTGTTGAAATACGGCAAATTTTTGCTTTAGCTGAGAAATGGGATGATTTTTTTGGCGTGCGGTCATGAATTAAATGGAGGAAATATTTTTATCACTGGAGTGGTATTATTATTAAGATGATGGTTTATTTATATATTAAGGAGATGGTATTAATCCTTGAGGGTGACCTCCTTTTTTTTTGGTTGTATATAATTATGAAATTGTGAGTTTATCGTAGTTTTTTTTTTGTCCCGAATAGGTGATAATTTTTTTTATATAATTGGACTGTATCGTTTGGGAGAATTATGTCTTCGAGACAATCTTTGGAACACCTTGGTCATATCCTGGAGATAGGTCTGCGGGATGTGCTTACGTAGTTTCAGTATAGAAAAATTTTTTTTTGAGAATCATGAGTTTCTGGCGTTGCAAGTTTGACTATGCAGCAGTTCGAAGCACCTGAAGTGTTCACAAGGTGGATTTTTTTGCTAAAGTTGCTATAATGAGTCCAGTTGCGGATTTTTCCCTTTGGAGTTGAATACTCGGGGATTTGCACTGTTTTCGTAGATGCTGATTATGGCATTTCACGGGAACGTATCATGTAAGGGGATTCTTTTCTGGTCGTTTCTGGTTGATGGGATTGCTGCGGTAGCAGATTCCGTAACGGTACACATTCTGTTTTGGGAAAGATATTGAATTATATATGTTTCTTTTTCTCTTATGTGCGCTGTGTAATGGGGGAAAGCTCACTTATTATTGTTGTTATTATCTTATTCTTTTTTTTTTTTTTTTTTTTTCCTTTTTTTTCTTTTCTTACGAGAGATGTTGTAATGAGGGTTAAGCCCTAAATAGCATTTTTTATTTTAGATAGGAGATATGATTTGTCAGGGTATGTAAATTGGATAGAAGGGGTGTTCGGCATAATATTTTATGGAGGCTAGTTATATAAACCATAAAGGGGTTTTTGCTGTTAGACTTATGTGTTCTCTTTTGATAGCATGTTTGTCATATATGGGATTATTTGCGAGGATTCAGTGGGTAAAGATTATATTTGGTTTAGAGGAATTTTTTAATATTTGACTAGTAGATTGGGTATATTAATTAATGACGGATTTGTGGGGTACAAGACTTTAGTCATTTTATGACCATGTAGACCTTTTAAATACGGACACACAATGACTTTGGAGAATTCCCAACTCTACGTGATGATGGTGATGGAGACGACTTCGTTCTATAGTACCAGAGGTCGAGTCGAGTCTACACACGAATGGAGTCTCTATGGACTGCCTTTGCAAAGGATGAGATGTCTTAGATATACCATCTCAGGAATATGTTCTGAGATAAATCAGGAGTCTACAGTCTTCGATGAGGCGGGTGCGAGTAGCGCTTGCATAGAAGTCACGGGATATTTCCTTGATAACGGAGTGGTGACCACGTTTCCTTCAGTAGAAAGTTTCGCGACGAGAAGGTGTTGGATACACTCACGAGGGTCGCAGACGTTGAATAATGACGTGTGCCGAGTTGTTCCGAGTTGGTTTACGCACTCGACCTGCGTCTACAACAATTCGCTCGTCCTACAGAGATCCCAGCTGTTTGATGGTTCCTGCAGGGTTCTCTTGGATTTCTTCATGGTACTTAGTCGGCGTGTCTACAACTCGTCCACTAAAATATTTCATAAACACTTACATGGAAACCATAAGGCGGTTCGAATTCCGCCTACAGTGGAGACCGTTACAGTCCTTTCTTTAGTGAGCGTTACGCTATTCCAATATTAATGATCATGTTAGGTGCTATACTGATCACAATTTGTGTGCTAGGAGTTCTTAAACTTTTGTGTATTCGACGAAGCACAAGGGCTCCAGCAACGGAGGTGGCCCTAAGTCATGTGGTAAATTGATACATTGTGCATTAGTTGCCGATATGGTGTGCGACAGGAGTGCACTATTTTTTTTTGAGCGGGTCAATGTGTTTTATATATATAAGCTGTTTGTGTGACCAGTGGCTAGGCAGGGGCTAACAATTTTAGGTGGCCGAGCTCTGTCAGATGAAAGAGGGCTATGATTAATAATATGTTTAAAATTCCAATGTGATGTGCTATGTAATGTTAAATGAAGTCACATATCACTTCTTGCTTGGAGACAGGCTGAGCTGTAGGGGCAGCTTACATGAGAGAGGAATTTGAATACGCAAGCAGTTTAACCGAGAGATCACTCACCCGGTCATGAGGCATGTACTTTCGTTTGTACGGGTGTTACAGGCCTAATAGTCCAAGGCACTTGCAAAAGTCACATTCTTTTAGGTAAACACTAAGAGGTGAGGTGTTACACGCCGAGTGTCGGGAGAGAACGCCCCATCATAAAGGTAGGACAAATTTTGTAAAAACTTAGAAAACCGTTACCTTTGAAAAAGAGAGAGAAGTGTGAAATACTCTCTTTACGTGAATACTTTGAAAAGGGTGATGTGTGTGATATATCTTTTATCCATTATTATCTTTATTACAGATGGGTCCTATTCCATGGCTAATTTAGAGACAGGAATCTCTAACCTGACTAATACGATGAACTTATTGATATTTTGGGTCTGGGAGTGAATTCTTAGTCAGGAGGGTAGAATGTTAAACTTACTGGTTTCTTTATGGGACAAGTTTTTAAGGGTTTCTGCCATTATGACTTGTTAATTATTTTGTCCTATTTTATAATCAACTGCTTTGGGTAATAAATAGTATATTTTTGTACTTACGAGATCTTAATAGCCTAATGACATGATTGCAGACAGAGGGCACCATATATATATATATATATATATATATATATATATATATATATATATATATATATATATATATACATACAGATATATTTGTATATATGTATAACACACACATATATATATATATATATATATATATATATTATATATATATATATATATATATATATATATATATATATATTAGTGTGTGTGTGTGTTATATTGCAGATAGTATGGTACTATCTTTACCCCTCTACAAATGCTGGACATTTTACCCAGTGGAATGGAATATAAAGTTTAGGCAAAAAACTAAGTGGTGGGACCTATGAGGTCATTCAGCGCTGGAAGGGAAATTGAGATAAAACCTCACAGATGCACTATGGAACAAGTGTAGGAGAGGGTGGATAGCAAAATGGAAGAAAGATAATATGAACAAAGGTAGAGTAAAATGAATGAAAAGGGTTACAGCTAAGGGCCGAAGGGACGGTGCAAAGAACCTTCAGTAATGCCTGCAGTCAACCCCGTGAGGTGCATTGACAACAGTATCCTTCTATGGAGGTCATTTTACCCAATGTATAAAGCACTCATGGAAACCTGTGCATCTTTCTCTCGCTCTATAAAGTAATTCGTAAGAACTTCTGTCAGACACATTTAGGTTTACTTGGTAGATTAAAGGCTCAATCATAATACTCCTGAAAATCTAATGTTTTATTGACATTAATGACCTTAATACAAGTAGCTATCTTATGATTACTTTGAATGTTAACATTATCATTATCTCCACGTACACCATTACATTCAGTCTATACACCTGCAAATGGCTATTTTCACTTTATATACATCATAGATTTCCTAATAATTTTAACATGCAATACATTTTTACTCACAGAGATATCATAGACGGGGAATCAAATATAAAAATATCAGCGAAAGGAACATTTTCACATAAAGGCAGTTAGCACTGTTGAATGATGTGTGAATTACTACAGAGTAAATTTATACAACTCTTTGCAAGTATCAGAGCTTGATGAACATTTCATATAGTTTCTCTTTATACCGAAATCCTTTGGCAATTAAACTGCATCCCCAGAGAACAGTTCCGAGTCTTAGAACTACGGGAATAACAAAGCTAATAAATACTATGATTGTGGAATGTTATTTTATTTCCCTCTGACTTCGTTTACGCTATTTTTTGTCATGCTTCCCCTCAAAACGTCACAATTTTTGGCCATCGCTCTGACATGTTTCCTTATTAAAATATTTTATTATATCTATTTACTTGAGAGATTAATGAGAAACATTTCACTATTAACTGGTTTCTTACAATGGTTTCTATTTTAGAGAATTTGTTTATTTTAAAGATTCGTAGTCTTTAATGTCTGTTTATTTTTCTACCACAACCCTTTTTAGTATTAAATCTTACTGTCTGTATCCCACATCTAATCAGCCTCTGTCAGTTTTGTCTTTTTATAAAATGCTGTGCCTCACATGCACAAAAGTACCTAAAAATACTGTCTGTGTGTATAGTTTATATTTTCTATCCATGTAAGATCTTCATATATGGCACTCACATTTCAAACTCTTCAAAACAGTTAACTTGTTGTATAAAAAAAAAACTTGTAACACAAAAGAAAAATGGAGGATTTTTTTAAAGGAAAAAAAATCTTTTTCCAATAACCAAACTAAGTTGT
>NC_061100.1:117166040-117173611 GCF_015104395.2 Macrobrachium nipponense
GTTAGTACATCTTCCGGTATATTTTGCATCTTCCAGTCTTGGATGGTCTGGGATGCAGCTGAGATATTTGTCGAGCTTATTCTTAAACACATCTACGCTCACTCCTGATATATTCCTCAGATGAGCTGGCAACGCATTGAATAGACGCTGCATTATCGATGCTGGTGCGTAGTGGATTAATGTTCTGTGTGCTTTCCTTATTTTTCCTGGTATAGTTTTGGGCACTATCAATCTACCTCTGCTTGCTCTTTCTGATATTTTTAGCTCCATGATGTTTTCGGCAATCCCTTCTCTCTGTTTCCATGCCTGAATTATCATGTAGCGTTCTCTTCTCCTTTCTAGACTATATAATTTTAATGATTGTAGTCTTTCCCAGTAGTCAAGGTCCTTAACTTCTTCTATTCTAGCTGTAAAGGACCTTTGTATACTCTCTATTTGTGCAATATCCTTTTGATAGTGTGGGTACCATATCATATTGCAATATTCAAGTGGACTACGAACATATGTTTTATAAAGCATAATCATGTGTTCAGCTTTTCTTGTTTTGAAGTGCTGTAACAACATTCCCATTTTTGCTTTACATTTTGCCAATAGCATTGCTATTTGACCATTGCATAACATGTTCCAATTCATCATCACACCAAGGTCTTTAACTGCTTCCTTATTTGTGATTGTCTCATTATTAGGTCCCCTATATGCATATAGCTTTCCTTCTCTGTCTCCATAATTTATTGATTCAAATTTATCAGAGTTAAATACCATCCTATTTACCTCTGCCCAATCATATACTTTGTTAAGGTCTCTTTGTAGCGCGTTCCTATCTTCATCACAAGTAATTTCTCTACTTATTCTTGTGTCATCGGCGAAACTACTCACTACCGAGTCCTTAACATTACTGTCTATGTCTGCAATCATAATAACAAACAGTATTGTAGCTAACACCGTACCTTGTGGCACACCGGATATTACCTTAGCTTCATCCGATTTCTCATCGTTTGCAATAATTATCTGTTTTCTGTTGTGTAAAAATTCTTTTAACCATCTTCCTACTTTATCCACGATATTGTGTTTTCTAATTTTCTTTGCTAATATATTATGGTCTACCTTGTCAAAGCTTTTGGCAAAGTCAGAGATAAACCACATCTGTTTCATTTCCGCTTTTCATATTTTTGTATATGTTCTCACGGTGGACTAACAGTTGGTTTGTGTACTTTTTCCGGGTACAAAACCATGTTGTCCTATATTAAACAAATTATTTTTTATTAAATGTTTCATAATATTTTTCTTCATTACCCTTTCATACACTTTCATAATATGTGATGTTAGACTCACAGGCCTATAATTACTTGCCTCTAGTCTTGATCCACTTTTGAAAGTAGTGGAAATATATGTTAATTTGTGTTCATCATAAATCTTGCCTGTATCTACACTTTGTCTTAATAATATTGCAAGTGGCCTTGCGATAGAATAAACTACTTTCTTTAACAAAATAGCAGGAACACCACCAGGACCTGCAGCAGCTCCATTTTTAATTTCATTAATAGCCTGCACAATATCAGCTTCATTAATATCTATGTCAGCTAAATATTCACAATTTTCATCCCTTACTTCTGTATCATTATCTTCATTATCAATTCTAGGGGTGAATTCTCTCTTATATCGTTCTGCCAATATGTTGTATATTTCCTTTTTTCATCGTTAATCTCCCTTCTTCTTAGAGGGCCCTATTTTCTATTCTTCTTTTATTCATCTTTTTTGCGTACAAGTATAATAGTTTGGGGTTTTGCTTGATATTTACTAGGGTTTTTTCTTCCAAGTCTTGTTTTTCATTTTCTTTTGATTGTATAATCTTTTGTTCTGCATTTTTGATCTTACTTTTTAGTTCTATAACTTTCCATGCATTTTTTTCTTTTGTAAGACCTTTTTTCCACTTTCTGATTTTCTGGAACAGGATCCTTCTGTCTCTTGGTATGCATGACTGATGTTTACTTTTCTTCTTCGGTATATATTCCTCCACTATTTTCTCTAATATTTTATATAGTATCTCCGTATTTACTCTTATGTCATCACTTACGAAAATGTTATCCCAATCTTTGTTTAATTCTTCATTTATTTCTGACCATTCTATATTTTTACTGTAGAAGTTGTATTTTCCATATCCTTCCCACTTTTTCATTTCTTGCTTATCTCTGTTTTCACTTGCTTTGGAATGGACTGTTAATTCTATGACATTATGGTCTGAAATACTCGCATTATAAACTATTATTTCTTTAACATAATTCACCTCATTCACAAATACTAGGTCTAAAGTATTTTCCTTTCTTGTTGGCAGGTGATTTATTTGTTGAATGTTGTATTCTAGTAGCATATCTAATAGCTTTTCGAATTGCCTATTATCTTCTGCACTACTATTGCTCTCTTTTTTATATGTATAAATACAACCACAATCTCCTATTCGTTCTTTCCAGTCTACGAAAGAAAAATTAAAGTCTCCATGATAAGAGAATAGTCCAGTCCTTGTGATTTCTACATATATCATCCAATTTTTCTATTATTATGTCAAACTCTTCAGTATTAGGGGGTCTATATATTACTATGTTCATTAATTTTTCAGATTCAAATTCTACCGTTATTAGTTCACATTCTGAGTTACTATATTTCTCATATATTTTTACTTGTTTTTTGTCTTTCCCATATATTGCGGTTCCCCCTTGATTCCTATTTTTTCTATCTGATCTATAAGTTTGGAACCCTTTTATTTGATCATCATTCCCAGTCTCTTGGGAATACCAGGTTTCACTTATATTCATTATATCTATTTCCTTTTCAATTTGGGTTAGTTCTTCTCAGTACTCTATTTTTCTTTTTGAGTTACTCGTAACTAAACCCTGCGCATTCATCACTATGATGGTTTGCGTGTTTTCTCCTTCATTTAATATGGGTAATAATAAGGATTTTCCCATGTCTCTTTTCCTGTTCTGGTAGTTTGTTTCTTTTCTTCATTTCCAGAAATTCTGACATTAAAAAATCCAACTTTTCCATAATATTTGATCTTCCTTCAGCATAATTATTCATTTTGTGTCTGAATCTGCAATTTTCTCAGTATCTGCAACATCCTCTTGCATCATAAATACAGTTCATATCTCTTGAGTTGTATTTTGGAGCTGACGGTTGGAAATATTTTGGGGACCCACCATATCTCGTTGATGGCTTGGTTTTTTCTTTCACCTGATATTCTTTGTTCCTCTCTTTATTTGTTTCTTTCTTATTTTGGATTTTATTATTTGATTGATTATTTATTTGATTTTGATTCATGGCTACAGGGTGCATATATTTACATTTTTTGTCGAACTTACATCCTTTTCCTTCTTTTAGGTTTTTGCATATTTTTGGATGTAGATCTCTGCAATCATCCTCATAGCCGTCTATGTATGCACATTTACCATATATTTCATAGTTGTGACATACTTTAGGATGTTTGTAGTAACATCTTTCTCCGAATCTGCAATTGCCTCTTTTCAAAAGGTTGCAGACCTTGTCTTTCTTGTCTATTTTTTCCTCTTTCCCATCATTGTTCAAATCTGGGTAGAGCCTCTTCGGGATTTTCTTTTGTGTTGTCATATCGTAATTTATTTCTTCGTATGTATGCCGCTTGATTGCCTCATATGTAGTATCAATGAGTATCTCTGCATCCATACTTTTATCTTGTTCTTTGTTTTCCTTATTTGTTTCTGTCATTTCAGTTTTGTTTACTTCTCTTCCGTTTTCCTCTTCTTCTTCTTCTTCCTCTTCTTCTTCATCCTCAACTATTTGTACATTCAGTCTTGATTTAATAACATTGTCTATCCATGATAGACATGTTGAGCAAAATATTCTGGTATCTTTTCTCATATCTTGCATTACCTCAGCACATTGTGGATGGGTCGGAATGTTGCATGCATCACATTTTCTGATCAGGTTTTGTGGATTAACTATGCTATACCACACCTTAAACAGTTTGCATGCTTTTGGCATTCTTTTTCCTATTGCATCAATTAGGATATTTACAATGCTCACCTTATTCATTTTCTTTGTCGGAATATGTTGATTTATGTATATTTTCTTTATGAGTCTCTTGACCACTTGGATTTTATTTGGAACTTCTTCAATTATTTTCAAGATGTTTTCTGTTGATTTGTTCCAGTTTGAAGGATCATATCCTTCTAGTATATCTATGAATGCTTTTGTATCTTTTTGGTTAGGGCTGTTGTTGATCTCATAGATGAGAAATGCCAGCTCCCTTCCTGCTACCTCATCGTATTGTGAATCTGCTAAACACGCTCAATTTCGCCATTTCTTACCACAGTTGGAATTTACTGCCATCTTGATCTGATTTACAGTATTTCGCTTGATAAACTAACTTAGTAGACGCTTTATCCTACTATTTTCACACTAGTCTTATCACCGACAGTTCACGAACACTTCTAGATACTTCTAAAATTCTAGACGTATGTTAAACACGTGATATCTGTTGATTAATCGGACTGTGCGCGGGAACGTCTCACCAAGCAAAATGGCTACTTTCAGAGAGAGAGAGAGATTCACATATGTTTTCTTTCATAATACGAGTAAATGACATTAAGATAGGAAATACCTTCTTGAAAAAATGTTACAAACGTACTGACACTTCCCGCCAATATACGCAGAAAATCTCTGTAAGCATCTACGGTAATCAAACTTCTTTTCGAGTGCTCTAAAAGGGCGAGACATCTCTTTAGAGGTACCTGACAACTTTCAAGTAGAATAGTAAGAATATCGACGTGTATTACAAAACCTGGCTAAAAACTCTAGTCCAGTGAAAAGGAGAAGCAGAAAATGTAAAACAGAGCAACCAAAATTCATCATAAAACAGTACTCACTTCACATTTTTGGCAACGAGCACCAGGCGCAGGCGCTGGCAGTAAGGACAAAACTTCATGCAGTAGCACCGCAAGAGCCCCGGGGTTTCGGGGGGACACACAGAACCTGGAAAACAAACATACGAACAAATAAATGCGAGTGATTTCAGTGTATCTGTCATCTCAGTTCTACATATAAAGATAAAAAATTAATAAACTTGTCCATTCTCGATATTTTGTTGTATATTTAATTTCATTCCTTAACTCACAAGCTGCATACCGAATGTAATATAACAAAAATACATAAATATAAAATTAGTATCATATCCTTTGCATGATTGTATGAGACGCTTATTCGGCAACAATGAGCTTTAGATTTCTCGGCAGTACTACGTAAACCATCATTAATAAGGTCCGCGCGTTATTCGGTGAACTGAAATAACATCCTTCAATTAAACAGACGTTTAATCAGATCATAAATACAGAACGCTTCAGCATCTTCGAAGTACTAACTAATACTGAATGGCAAAGCTCATACTTTTTTGTTGTTGCTAGTAGATATCAATGTGCATAAACATATTTTTCGATTTACTAATATAAGTCATTCTGTTAAAAAAAAAAAACATACACATACTATATGTATATATATTTACGCATACATGTGTGCATGTGCGCGCGGGCTACAAATTTCAAAAGTAGGTAATCTGTATTTTACCTAAGATACAAATACAAACCTGTGCTTTCATAGATGGAGTTAAGCGCGCAGTCGGAACACACACATTATATATATATATATATATATATATATATATATATATATATATATGTGTGTGTGTGTGTGTGTGTAAAGAGAGAGAGAGAGAGAGAGAGAGAGAGAGAGAGAGAGAGAGAGAGAGAGAGAGAGAGAGAGAGAGAGAGATAAATATCCACGCAGCTAATTTACCGATAAATCCCATGAAAAACTATACAAGTCTTATTCTCAATAACCGCCAGAATCCCATACGATTTATGAAGCGTTTCAAAATCGAGTAACATTAGCCATGTAGTAATGTGATAAAAAATAATACTTGTAGTAACCTTCATAATTTCTGAGATTATCTGTAGTACTATCTTTCGCTAAAATTCAACCTGCTGAGTGATAGTAACGAATTATTAATCTGTCGGGCATGACAATAACAACTTGGTGTTGTGGTTGGGGACTGATAATCTCTCGGACGCTTTTATATATCACGGCCTGAGTACGTAGTTCATTTTAAACTTAAAATCAATTTGGTACTAAACCGGTACGTATCCCCCATGGCAGAAGCTCCCTGATACGCCGTGTTTAATACTAGCCCCTCGCTGAAAAAAGTATTATATGCAACATTTCTATTATAAATATAATCTGTCGACCACACAATATAGATCCCCGAGGGGCTAGTACTAAACACGGCGTCCCAAGGGCGGATACTTACCGGGTTTAATACCCAGATGCACACCAGGTTGATACCAATCAATTCTAGCTCTTTAAACACTGATAATCTAGTAGCTTTAAAGACTTTTAACAAACAGCCTTTTAATGTAACAGGGCCTATGCAGTGCAGACTTTTACAAAAATAACTTTGTTCTTATCTATATAACTCTCCCCTCCAATATATATATATATATATATATATATATATATATATATAATATATACACACGTGTATTATTTCTATATGATCATGAAACAACAGTTATTATATATCATAATAATTCTGAATAGGGCAGATTATCTAAAACAATATAAAAATGTACAGCAACAGTGCTGATCCCTAGGAAAACCGTCTTAACGCTGATCTTGTAACACAAGAATAAAAGATAAAAATGAACACTAGCAGTTTCATATTTTCACCCGGACGCTGTGCAATGCCATGATTTCCGTCAAGTTTCATTGTCCTAAGCATTATAAACCTCCCTTGCAGACATAAAATTCTATTAGACCCCTCTTTATTTTCTATTTTACTTTTGTTTATATATTTTCATCGACATGTGGAATACAAGTAATTCCTATTAATAACAAGGAATGACACGAAACAATTACAATCTGCCATCTACGTAGGAATATATACAAAAGTCTTCAAAGAAAGAAACAAGGTTAAAAAAAAGTGTCACTCAGGATCTTTATCCACTTTAGTTACTTTCTTAACATGGAGAAGGAACGGATGACCAACCTAGAACAAAACGGGAAATCCATCAAATGTATGGCAGATGGGAAGACATCTGTCATATCATACATAAAGGGGCCATCTTCCAACGTGATGTCACCAATTTCGAGGGTCCGTAACTGCACAGAGGTAGGTATGATAACTATCTGCCACTGCAGGGTTTCAGGGAAAAGCAGTGGTCGTTTCATTTTTAAATCAATACTATCAGTTTAAAATAAGAATCCAATTCGATTACATATACTACCTTCAACACGACGACATTCAAATTGCCAATGAAAATGATGAGGAATCATACAACGAGAAAATGTCAAGTTATAATGAAGGATAAAAAGTAACACATAATGAATAAAACCACTTCGTCCTTCAATCAAATATACAATGTGATTGACAGGAAGCGTGTTATGTATGTATATACACACTGACGTGTATATATATATATATATATATATATATATATATATATATATATATATATATATATACTATATATATATATATATATAATGTG
>NC_061100.1:117174111-117201514 GCF_015104395.2 Macrobrachium nipponense
TATATAATGTGTGTGTGTGTGTGTGTGTGTGTGGGTGTATACAGGTGAACCTTCATTGTCAATGTTGTAGGCATCTGATGTTTTCTGCACACAGGATCTGATCGCCCTTCAAGTGTGAAATGATTGCCGTCTTTATATGGGGAATGGGAACCAACCAGCCCCTTACACACACACACACACACACACACACACACACACACACACACATATATATATAAATATATATATATATATATATATATATATATATATATTATATATATATATGGGCTATGTGTGTATGTGTCTCGTTAAATATCATAAAATGCCTATCCATCGTCATGTTTAAGACAACTACCCAGCCAACACGAAACACTTGTAAGAGGTTGACAAAGAGGCAGGTAGAAGTGACTGATTTTTATTACAGTCAAGGGAAATATAAATATACAGCATGCGGACGGAAATGTGGTCACCGACCCGCGAGAGAGAAAAAGTGGGCCGGCGAGACCCGATTTGTGTTTCTTGAGAGACATAAAATACAAAATATAAAAGTACACAATATGTGGTTATATAAGCTTTATACACTGACGGAAAGCCCAGTGAATGCTTTCTCAGGGGGAAGTGAGAACAACGCGAATGATGAATTATGTACAGAGAAAATTATGAATAAGCGTTGTCCTTACAAATACTCCCCCCCTAAGACAATAATTAGGTATGATTGTTGGCTGACTTCTTTGTACTTCGGGTAGTCACTCGCGGAAGCGAGCTGGACGGCGGAGGCGCCCTCGGGTGCGTGATATTAGTTGTTGTGGTAGATCCTCGGGGTTTTCCGGGGACGGGATGCCTCCCCTGAGGTGATCCTCGGGGGGTTCGACCGTCTTTCGAGGGCGGCCGCGGCTACGGCTAGGAGGTTTGGCGATCGAAGGAGTCGCTTTTTTCCGAGGAAGATTGAGGCGCCCTGTGGAATCTAGGGGGGGAGTATTTGTAAGGACAACGCTTATTCATAATTTTCTCTGTACATAATTCATCATTCGCGTTGTTCTCACTTCCCCCTGAGAAAGCATTCAGCGGGCTTCCGTCAGTGTATAAAGCTTATATAACCACATATTGTGTACTTTTATATTTTGTATTTTATGTCTCTCAAGAAACACAAATCGGGTCTCGCCGGCCCACTTTTTCTCTCTCACAAAACGGTCGACAGAGTCGTGAATGGCGGGCCAAACCGTTTGAGGAAACGCCTGAACACACCTTGGGCAGGTATGCCGTATTTAGTCCGTTAGAGGCGTTGGTTTTTTCCACGGTAGGAGCTTTCACAGAGATCTATACTGCGGCGCCGTATGAGTCCGTTAAAGATCTCTGAAGGTGAGCGGCGGTAGTGAGTCCCTTAATGGCTGAGCCAAAACCGCTTGGGTCACCGTCCAAACCGGGAGGTCACCAGTTGTAAGAGGTTGACAAAGAGGCAGGTAGAAGTGTACTGATTTTTATTACAGTCAAGGGAAATGGATAAATATACAGCATGCGGACGGAAATGTGGTCACCGACCCGCGAGAGAGAAAAAGTGGGCCGGCGAGACCCGATTTGTGTTTCTTGAGAGACATAAAATACAAAATATAAAAGTACACAATATGTGGTTATATAAGCTTTATACACTGACGGAAAGCCGCTGAATGCTTTCTCAGGGGGAAGTGAGAACAACGCGAATGATGAATTATGTACAGAGAAAATATGAATAAGCGTTGTCCTTACACACTTCTGTTCTGCATTTATATGGCTTCGTACTATAAAAATGAAAAATTAGAAAACTTCTTAAGTAACGGCCGACATTGTCAAACGGTGTCTAGTATGAACCATAACTGACAACCCTCCTCACAGGTTACCGGTGGGTGGCAACCACAAAACAGAATATCGGTTTGTTATGCAAGTAAACACAGACGCGAGATTGGGTGGAACGGCTACTGCAAGGAAAGGCTAACTGATAGCGTTTCTTCGTCTAGTTGTAAATCAATGTTCCCTGTTTACGTAACAAACGTACCTTTGATAATGCTACCCATCTCTACTGGATAAATAGTGAAATATTATTCATACCAAGAGAGAGATGCTCAGAACTCATGATGCCGGAGAGCCGTTTGTTCGCAGGAGAGCGCCGTGTAGATCAATGACAGTCCACAAGAGCAAGACCACAGTCACTGAGGTGAAGCCTGGCGAGTGGCGACGGTGAGCACCAAAACTTTTGCTAGAACGAAGACCAAACAGAACGTTCGTGCTACTCCATAAGTAACGCGTCAGTAAAAGGTGCCAGTTATGTATATAACTGAAAACGGTAGAAACACGGAAACTGATCACAGCCTTACTGGACACTAATCATCATGATCAAGCAGTTGCAGTTATTGCCAGAGCCAGGCCTTTATTACAATAATTCTTTGGTTCGGCTCTCCCTTTTAAGATTTGAACGTTTCCCAAATACTAGGTCATAGATACCATAACCCTGTGACTTAATTCGTGGCGAAAAATACGCGAGCTCTTATTAGAAATAAAATCTGTATCTACTTTAATTCAGTATAATGGTGTCGCTTCCTTTATTAATCCTAAGCAAATTTATCGTCTGAAGTCAGAAGTAGGTAGTTACAGTGTGAATGGAAGAAATAGCTGAAGTTCTTTTGAAAAACTGTTTGTGTATTACATTGAGCAAGAAGGTTTGAAAGGATATGAAATATCGAGATGCACAGCAGTGGTTAAAAGGTTAGCAATATGTGAAAGGATGTAGTAGGATATGTTATGAGAACTTGGTCATTAATAAAAAGAATGTATAATTCAAGAGTCTTAGAAGGGAGCATGAGAGGGAGGCTTATGGAGAGCTGCATGTGGAGATGGCATGAAAGTAGTACGTACTAGAAATGAAGCCACGAAGGGTTTACTATCATCAGACAACACCCAGTCTTCACATTATTAAAAACTCTTCTGTACAACAGACACACACACACAAAGGGAAATTTTATAGATTAAAATGTAAAATGAAGAATTCCACCGAACAGTTTTTTCTCACGAACCTCTTCCTATGCATTTCGTTTTTACAGTCAGATCCCAGTCAAAAATAAAAAGTAAATTAAAGAGATGTGTAATGAGAATATATATATATATATATATATATAATATATATATATATATATATATATATATATATATTAATATATATCGAGCTACAATGTCCTTTAATATCTAATTCGCTCTACCTCGAAATTAATATATTTTCATATATGCTTAACCGAAGGGGAATTTTTTTCTTTACGATAATAGGATTTGCCTGTACCTCTCGCGGTGGTGGGGTGGCAGAGTTTCACTGACGTGCCTGTATTTGAATGTCTTCTGCGTTCGCGCCTAGGTGTACAGGCAAATCTATTATCGTAAAGAAAAATTCCCCTTCGATTAAGCATATATTACGAAAATATATTAATTCCGAGGTAGAGCGAATTAGATATAAAGGACATCGTAGCTCGATGTATGTAATATGAATCCACGGTAATGTGATAGGACTTTTATATATATATACATATATATATATATATATATATATATATATATGTGTGTGTTGGTGTGTGTGTGTGTGTGTGTGTGCTGTGTGTGTGTGTGTGTGTGCGTGTGAACTGAATAAATATGAATTGAAAGATGAAATTGGCACACAAGATATTTTTAAAAATTAATAACGATCAACATGTATTTCAAGTTAGTATGGAAAACCCAAGATTCTCTGAAAATGAGAGATCAAAATAAAAATTAGATAATGTTGTACTTAAATGCACGCATACATACGTATAAGATATAAAATGGATTCATATGCTTATAGGTGTAAATTGCATAAATACAGGCATTAAGGCATTAATAATTTATCTGCATACCTCGTAAAACATTATTTTTAAAACTTTGTTAATCTTAAACCGATGTTTAAAGATGTAAAGGAGATAGTATCTAATTTGTATTGCAGCTCATTATAAGTGATATTGTTACTCTCACGAAGATATTGGCAAGCCGTTTTAATAAAATTTATTCTAGCAGTTTGGATGTATTGCAGTAACATCATTTCATCAAGGTGGGTTATATAATATAAGTATATACATACATATATATATATATATATATAATATATATATATATATATATATATAGATTTATATCGTGAAACATAATTACTACTTTCTTTTCGAACTTCTCAAGTTTTTTGTAAGAAGAAGATTCGCGATCCGTAATGTCAAGTGACATTTCAGCATTTGCGTCATCCACGTAAACAATGGCTGTCAGCTTAAGGGAGAAACAGATCGGTAATATATACAACTTAGATGTATTCATTTATATACTTAGTGTGTATCGGTTCTGGTCAAGAATGGACCAAAAGTTATTTTATGCAAAATCTTTCACTAATTTAGGCCAGTCGTAGGATGCTGAGCGTAGATATAGACGTAGGTCGTTCTAGACCTGCAGACTGCCCGAGTTTACCTACCCTTAGTAGCTAATCAATTGCAACTTGAGCAATACTGATGTAGCCTATCAAAATGTCCAGTACAGTTAAAGAGAGGGCTCCAGAGTTTGTTTTGCATTACCCCAATCATTATTGTTACCTATCATAACCGCTTTTAGGCTATCCCGTCAATGTCTTCGTCTTGGAGTCTTGCAAGCGAAGTGCAGTCATCCTGCTGGAGAACTGACCCCACAGTGACTAGAACATGTAGGGTTTAGAATAACACCATCTTATTTTTGACCAACTACTTAGCTTGTGTCTTCTACAGATTTTACCATTACAGGGTAAAATATCAAATGGCCAGGCTCTACCATAGCACGACCACCTTCCTGAAAATCGGAAATTATGGCCTTAATTTGTGACTTGGAAGACAAAACTTACTTTGAGAGGAAAGTAGAGGTCTTGAGGCGTTGCTTCGACATACGGTGGCTCTTGACTAATGCCTATCCTGGGTTACAGGATGTGTTAAAATACTCTTTCGGGAAGGTGGTCGCGTAACAGTAGAGGCCGGCGGCCATTCAGTATTCACCATAAAAACTGTGGCAATCCAACATTTGGTGGGTTTCCTCTCTGCCCCACCTCCATTTTATGCGTTGATACGAAAATCGGTGACTTTTGAGTCAGGAAAAATAAGTGTTGGGTGGAAAGCTCCAGTAACAGTGGTGAATCATGCTTGAAGTACAGAAGTAATCAAAGATTGAGATGATTTGTTAATTTTTTAATAAAGATAAACATTAACCATTTCCTAAAACATCAAGGTATGTTATTTCCAGTGGAAATTGTACCTTGGCATTTCAAGGAAATCATTAATGAAATGAACATGAAAAATTGTAAATCTGCTTTGTATCAAACATTTCAGCCTTCACAACAAAAGGTTTTTAGGGATTGGAAGCCTATGTGAGTGAGAAGTGCGAGGGACTAATAGGTAGTTATCTGCAAATTTGGAATTGAGAAAACTCTGTGTTTTTATTATCCTATTATCCACAAAGATTATGGCTAATAAAAACACTAGGTTTTCTCAATTTCAAATTGCAGATGTCTATTAATCCTGCCCACTTCCCATTCACATCGGGGTCCAATCCTTAAAAAGCTTTCGTTATGAAGACTGAAATGTTTGATGCAAAGCAGCTTTACAACCCTGGCTCTCTTGTAAAGAGGAGTTTTGTCAAGAAGTGGTGGACCAAGCAGACTGTGCGAGAGCTCACAAACCCCCTGGGTATTGCCCTGTTTGTTTGTATCCTTTCAGAAGAATTTTTATAGTTTTTCAAGTAATTTGGATAAGAGTCTGGCAATGCCAGACCACCTTCACATCATTTTACCTTAGGGATGTTGCCCACAAGTCCTTGGACATCTTTTCCTTATGACCAGTGGTGGTGGCTCAACTCTTTATAAGTATTTAACCTAAGGTACTTTCAAGACTTAAGGCTGGATGTTAAAAGGGTGAGTAAGTGAAGAAACATTATAGATGAAGGGTGAATAGGGATCTGGAAGTAAGCATCCTTTAAGTCTTATCAACAGCAAGAAGTCGTTGTCCCTTATGCTGCCAACACTGTTCGAGGCATCTCCATCTCGAACCTTGTCTCCTGACAAAATGATTCAAGGTGGAAAGGTTGATCAATGGTACCAGGAAAATCCAAATGTAAAACCCAGGAGACGGATACTTTACTTCTTTTATCGCACCCTTGTTCAGCATTTTCAACAACCTATTGTTAAGACCTCAGGTTTGTTAGCTATGAAAAATACAAATTGATTGAAAATTTGTCATTTTTCCTTGTTCTCTGAGGCAGAAACTAGGCAGAGT
Organism: Macrobrachium nipponense; assembly: GCF_015104395.2. NCBI lineage: Eukaryota > Metazoa > Arthropoda > Malacostraca > Decapoda > Palaemonidae > Macrobrachium > Macrobrachium nipponense. The sequence continues at coordinate 117,180,402 of NC_061100.1, forward strand.
GCCTATTGGAATGGGCCATGATGTAGGTAGGCCTCACAATCAAACATTCTATCCTATAGTCCCAGTTCATAAGGATTGGACCCCCTTCCATGAGTCTGTTAAGTCCAATGGAAAAAATGGAGATACAGACCAAGAATCTTCCCAGTTTTTAACCTCTTCAGAGGAGCAAAAAGAGGATTCTGCACCTCCACTATTATGGTGCCTTGGAGTCAGCTCAGCACATCCTATGTTATTTGTGACATAGAGATAGTTTATAATGTAGTGCTTTAGGTCCCTTATCTATAGCTGGCGTAGTATTGGGAAACAAAGGGTAGGAGAATATGTATATCTATTCTCTTATTTTAACTCGCCTTGACAGTGGTTGTCAAGTTTTGAGAAGCTTGGGGGTACGGTGTACCTGGAGTACCCACCAATCTGGTAGGTGATGGTTGGGTAATGGTGATAGTTTTTATTGTTTTTTATCTGGTCATTTTGTGTTTGCCCAGGGCAAGGGCTTTTGTTTTGGTAGCTTTGACAGTCATTGGAGTACTCCTCAATTGCAAAGCATCTCACTGATGTAAAGGCGACCTGGCTTTACTGCCACGTCTGTACAGGTTGAGGTGAGCTCTGACCAGAGGCATTATCTTCCTGCTGGAGCTCTCTCACCAGGTAGGTTACAACAAGCATTTTGTTGATGCTACTATTGCAAATTCATCTCTTTCAATGAGTGGTTTTGGAATAGTATGTGTCCGTGATTCCTACCTCCGGTCAGTGTGGGATTCGGTTTCATAGTTACTTTGTAAGTTACTAATACAAAAATTATATTTGTTCCGACACGTTATACAAACCATCAGTCCTTTACATAAGGAATTATTATTCAGCACCAGCTGGACCAGTCGTAAGATTTACTAACAAGGTAGTTCTGGAGTAACTGCTTGCCGATGGTCAGGAGTCCCGCCCTACTGGAGGTAAACATACCACTTTGCTTTCGACCTCCGTCGGTTGAAGGCGTGCTCGGCTCTCTGCCGGCCTCTGTCGTTAGATTGTTTCAAGCCTACGTACTTTTCAACCTGTTTCTTAGAATACTAGTGTGAAGTGACTGTAAGTACTCTTATTGTTATTTGTTTATTATTTGTGGAATTGCATCACTGGATTGAACATGCAGTCCCACAAATTGGAGAAGCCCTCGCGCCCCCCATCCAACGTGAGAGTGTGCCCTGGAGTGGGAGGCCGTAAGTGTGGGGCTTTCAGGTCCAGCGATGTTGTGGACCCTCATCCATTGTGTACTAGGTGCCGAGGGTGTGAATGCTCAGCACGTGACCACAGTCACCCCCTCGGCTGCGGTACAAGCTCCGTTGCTGTATGTGCCCTGGGGGGAGCTGGTTCTACCTCCACCTGGTTTTGCTGTTCTCGCTCCTCCCCCTGACTTCGAGTGCCCGAAGAGCTCGTCCTTGGATCGCCCTCCTGTTGCCGTCGCTGTACTTGCTACCCCTGTTCCTGCCCGTGGAAGTGCTGCCGCTCCCACAGGTTATTCCGGCCAGGTGGAGTTGGACCCCGTTGTCACCACAACCGCCCCAGCTCCAGCCTGGATGGGAGACCTGTCTACTGTCCTGAGGAAATTGGCAAAGAAGAAGTCCAAGAAGGAGAGGAAGGTGTCATTGTCTTCTTCGTCTTCATCTTTATCGTCGTCTTCTGCCGCCTCTTCCCCTTCGACTTCCAAGGCCCCTCAGACAAGGAAGAAGGTGGCCCTAACAAGTCTCGCACAGAGACTTCTAAGGGTCTGTCTCGCTCCGGCGGGAGAGGTGGGTCTTCCGCTGGTCCTCCCGTTCCTCCGGGAATGGGGCCCATTTCTCCTTTCTCAGGGAAGAAGAAGACTGGGACCGTGGAGGTGCCGGAAATGGCAGGTACCTCCGCTCCTGGCTCCAGAGGTTCCACCTCCAGCCTGGGAACCGTATCGGCCGCTCGCGAGCGAGCGTCAACGAGTGTACGGTCACCTACCAGTGATTGTGCAGCCAGGAACCAGACGACTGAGTACGCTCACCATCAGGATCCAGGCACGAAGCATTAGGATGGTAAGGGTTGCTCGGGTGACTCTCGCCAGACCGGTGATTGCTTGCGCAGCGATCGTCTGATTCCCAGGGTTGACGTGACGGTCCCACCAGACTGTTCATGTGTCAAGACTGGGAAGAGGTCCCCCCGGCCCCGGTCCACCAGGAATAGCCTTGGCTGCTTCTGACCATGGGCATGTTGTGAGGACTGCTCGCTCTCACCACGCTAGTGGATGCTACTAGTCACCCGATCGTCGCTCCCACTGGGACTGGACGGCTCGCACGGCTGGTAGCAGATCCCCTGACGCACAAGACTGATGCTACTGTCCTTGGGCCAGCATTTCTCCACAGGGAGACTGCTGGTCCAGACCTGCAGCTCGATCGCCACCGCGGGTTGGTGAGTGCCTGCAGTCCTCCCAGCCTGCCGGCTCTGCTGGTAGGCAGGGTAGGAGCGTCAGGTCTTCCTCACCTGTCTCTTCAACCTCCTCGGGCTACACCGGGAGGAGCGAGGCAAACAGGAGTCCGGCCACGATAGCCTACGAGCCTGGTTCGGTTCTAGGACCAAACGGAGTGTATGCTCAAGTGGTTGGGGGAGACCTTGAGTGGTCTGGTGAGGTTCTTCCTCCTGAAGGAAGAGTGTCTTGGGAAGTGATCAGCTTGGATGGATCTGATGGTCCATCTCCTCAGGACGTGATCACCCCCAAGATACAGAGGTCCTTTGCAGAGGTCATTGTGCTGATTTGTCAGCACAACGACCTTGGGGAAGGATTGGTGGTTGCTCCCTTTGACCCTCCATCAAGGTTGGAGTCATTATGGGGTCCTAAGAAGGAACCCAGAGCGATGGTGGGACTACCCCTGTCTTCCTTGGCCGATGGTGTGTTGGACCAAGTGAACACCCTTGTCTCCGGACAAGACGCCTCACTCAGAGCCAGCAGGTTGGACAAGCTGCTTCCCCCTCCTCTGCTTTGTCAGTGGCGCTTCTACGTGCCTTCGGTAGACCCGTTGCCGACCAAGCAGGTTGACCCAGAGCTAGCTCGTCTAATTCTGGGGGTGCCTCTTTGCCACCTGCTGTCTGAGAACCAGAGCAAGAGGCATCGGCCCTGGAATTCACTGCCATGGCAGCTTTCCAGGCCGTCTCCTAGCTGGATCTGTGGTCCCTCACGGTATCCAGAGTCGCAGCCTCCTCAGGGGTTCTCGTTCCTGAGGAGGACTCGGCGTTTGGGAGACTCTGCCTGTCTGGAGGAAGGGCCATCTCCTACCTCGCCCACCAGATGGCCAACCTGTGGGCCAACCTGGTTTTGAGGAGACAGGACGCAGTCCTGACTCATGTAACCAGAGGGGCCAGTTGAGAGGTGACATTGGGTGTACGCAACGGACCGTTGCTGGGTTCCTCCTCTCTCTTCCCCAGTGAGATGGTGAACACTGCAGTGGAAAAGCAGAGAGCTGAGGACAGTTACGAAGACTTCTGGGCAGTCTCATTCAACTATGGTTAAGCCTCGGAGCTTAGCTAGCGCTTCCTCTGCTCCCAAGATGTCAGCACCGTTGAGGGTAGCGCGAGGAAAGACCCAGCCTTCCTCTTTTGCTTTGAGAAGTGAGTGTCAGCCCTCCTCTCAAGCCTCCTTCTCTCGCGGGAAAGGGGATAAGCGGAAGGGGAAGAGAGGGAAATGCTAGGGACAGCGTTCCCCCTCACCTGCTGCCGGAAGTTTGGGGGGTTGCCTGGCGAGCCATTGGGCAACTTGGCAGTGCTACGGAGCCAAGACCTGGGTAGTGGATGTCCTTCAAGAGGGATACCTACTGCCCTTCGAGTCGAGGCCACCCCTCACCTCACACTTGGTCCACCTTCAGATGTATGTCCCCAGTTCTACCAGGGACATAGCACTGACACAAGAAGTAAAGACCATGCTGAGCAAAGGAGCTGTGGAGATCGTGCAAGATCAGTCACCGTGGTTTTACAGCTGACTTTTCGTGGTGGAGAAGTCTACGGGGGCCTGGAGACTGGTGATAGATCTCTCTCCCTTGAACCGTTTCGTTCGCCAGACTCGGTTCACGATGGAAACGGCACGCTCAGTGCCCAACTCCATCAGGGAGAACGATTTCCTGCTTTTGGTGGACCTGAAGGATGTGTATTTTCAAATACTCATCCACCAGTCCTCCAGAAAGTACCTCCGCTTTATCCTCGACGGAACGGTGTACCAATTCAGGGCACTTTGTATCGGCCTCTCAACCGCTCCACAGGTGTTCAAGCGAGTGTTCATTCTGGTATCGGCTTGGGCCCATTCAGTTGGGATACATCTGATGAGGTATCTCGACGATTGGCTGGTCCTGGTGAGCTCCTGCTCGCAGTTGCTGCAGGGCAGAGATTGACTTCTCGACTTATGCCACGATCTGGGGATCGTGGTAAATGTTGAGAAGTCAGATCTTGAACCCAAGCAGAGGATAAAGTACCTGGGCATGCTGATCAATACGGTAGCAGCATGAGTCTTCCCCGCAGACTCGCAGATCAGCAGGTTCAGGGAGGCAGCCAGACGGTTCCTGTCACGACAGGAACAGTCAGCTCAGCAGTGGCAAGTCATGATCGGTCAACTGTCGTCACTAGAGAAGGAGGAAGTAAGGGAGGACCTGGCCTGGTGGCTAGACGACATGAATCTCTTAATAGGAGTGCCCCTGTGCACTCCCCCTCCGGAGATGCTTGTTCTCAGACGCATCGACCGAGGGTTGGGGCGCACACCTGGAAGAGTTGGCGGTTGCAGGAGTGTGGAACCATCAGGACAGGCACCTTCACATCAACTTCCTGGAACTCAAGCCTGTGTCTCTCGCACTCCAAGAGTTCCGGGAATGACTGATGGGATACTCGGTGGTATTGATGAGCGACAACACCACAGTAGTGGCATACGTCAACAAACAAGGGACTTTGTGTCCCTCCCGTTGCACCAGTTGACAATGCAGGTGCACGAGTGGGCCGTAGCTGACTCGGTAGAGCTGTCAGCCAGATACATTCCAGGCAAGAGGAATGTAGTGGATTGGGACCAAATAGTCTTTTCACCCAGACGTGGTGGAAAGGCTCTTCGACCTGTGGGGGTGTCCAGTAGTGGATCTGCTCGCCACCTGGCACAACAGAAAACTACAGGTTTTCTTCTCAATTGTGCCGAACCCATGGGCAGCTGCAGAGGACGTGTTCCAACACCTGTGGGGCAACCTCGTAGTTTATGCCTTTCCCCCGTTCTGCCTGATTCGCAAGGTGATCAGCAGGGTGCTGGTCATCAGCAATCTTCGGATGATTCTGGTGGCACCCAAATGGCCTGAGGCCATTTGGTATCCAGACCTGCTGGCTCTTCTCTCGGTGGCACCACGAGAGATTTCCCCATGGCACAACCTGCTGTGTCAACTGCATGTAGAATGGTACCACCAGGCAATACATTCCCTGTCTTCACGGCTGGCGGTTATCCACCATCTCTTGTGAGCGAGGGGCTTTTCTCGCCAAGCAGCAACAGAGATGGCTGGATACCTCAGACAGTCCTCTGCAGCAGTATACCAGGGAAAGTGGTCAGTCTTCTGGGGTTGGTGTCGTAGATGGGGGGTCTCTCCGTTCAGAGCCACCCTTCAGCAGGTAGCGGATTTCCTCATCTTTCTTCACTGAGAGAAGCTCCTCTCTGCCTCTGCAGTCAAAGGACACAGAGCCGCACTGGCCCTAGTCCTTAAGCTGCGAGGAGTTGATATTTCCTCCTCGTTGAAATATCTCTCCTAATGAGGAGCTTCGAGAGGTCTTGCCCACCCAGGGAACTCAGGCCCCCGGGGTGGGACGGACTCTTGTCTTAAGGATTTTGACTTGTAGACCCTACGAGCCTCTCTGGGAGTCGTCAGACAGGGATCCGACCCTCAAGACCGTCTTTCCACTGGCCCTGGCATAGGCGAAAAGAATAGGAGAACTTCACAGTCTTTCCTTCGATGTCAAACACTCGAGGGAATGGGGATCAGTTGCTCTCGATTTCGTCCCGGATTTCGTAGCGAATACTCAGAACCCTATGGTCCCTGATGCCAGGTTCAACTCCTTCACGATCCCCTGAGGTCGATGCCTCTTCGTTAGCACCGGGGTGACCAAGAAAGAAGTATCCAAGAACACACTTTCTTTCTGGCTTCGTGAGGTAATCAGGAAAGCGTACGACTCTGAGAAGAGTGCCGACACCAGTACCTTTCATCTGAGAGCCCACGAAGTTAGAGGCATCTGTCCAACCCTTGCATTCCGCAAGAACTTGTCCGTGGCACAGGTGCTGAAGGCAGGGGTGTGGTCCAACCAGACCACCTTCACCTCCTTCTACCTTCAGGATATTGCCCATAGGTCTTTGGACACTTTCTTTGGGACCCGTGGTGGCTGCTCAACAAGTTGTGTAGCTGTGAGACTGCATGAATGGAGAGTGAATGAGAGTGTGACTGGCTCCTCCTCCTTCTCTTTTTTTTTTTCCCTCTCCCTGCAGGCAGAGGGTAGCAGTCGTCACAATGCTGGACAGGACGACGATGCAGGTAAGCTATGTAACCGAGCTCCATTCTATCCCTTTTGTTAGGGATAGAAGCGTTTATCCATCCCTTCCCTAGCAAGGGGGGAAGCGGACAGCAGTAAGAAACAAACCCAATACTTTATATTTGGCTTCTTACTTAGGACATTAGTTCTTCCTCGCTATTCATAAGAGGTACGCTTGCCTCCCTTTTATGAATTGGTCCAGAGGTCTGGCCACTGATCCTGCTGTTCTCACTCCGATCAGTTGAACAGAAGCTAGGCTCCCCCCCTTTGCTTTTACGACCAGGGAGGGAACCCAGGTTGGGCGAACACCAGTATGTTCACAAAACTTAGATTCCTCCCACCAATAAATGAGCTTCCTTATGTAAAGGACCGATGGTTTGTATAACGTGTCGGAACAAATCACAATTTTGAAAGTAAATTGTATTTTGTTCATGCCACTACCTGACAGATATATATATAGCTGTATTTTCTGACGTCCGACAGAAATTTCAAAACTCGCGGCACACGCAGTGGGCGGCCAGGTGGTAGTACCCATTCCCGCCGCTGGGAGGCGGATATCAGGAACCATTCCCATTTTCTATTCATATTTTTTCTGTCGCCGGTCGGTAAACATCTGTTTACAGACCTCTGCTCAGGATTTTTTGGAATTTGACTCGTTTCTAAGTATCTGATTGATTTTGTTGGTATTGAATTGGATTGTTGAATTGGCATGCGCGATAGTGGGACCGTTTTTGATTTTGGATTGACTTTTCTCTATAAGATATGTCTGGATCAAGTGGTGTGAGTTTCAGAGTGTGTGTGAGTGCTGATTGTAAGGTGAGGCTACCGAAAGCATCGGTAGACCCCACACAGTATGTATGAGTTGTAGGGGGCTTCATTGTTTGATTGATCATCGGTGCAAGGAATGTGAGAGATTGACTGATGATGAATGGAGAGCATATGAGTCCTATCGCCTTAAATTGGAGCGCGATAGGATCAGGAGGTCTTCCTCAAGGAGTTCTTCCAAAGGTAAGACTAACGTTTCTCCTGCACTAACACCCTGTAGTGTTTTTTTTTTTTTTTTTTTACAACCCCTAAACCTGTGTTGCCTTCGGGCTCTGATCTGTGTCGGGAGGAGCGGATGCTCTCTCTATGATTTTGGAGTCCCTTCGCACTCTGGAGACCAAAGTGAAAGCCTTGGAAACTGGCTCGGTGCAAGTGTGTGATCGTGACCCCCCAGGTGTTGTGGAGGGGGCGTCAGATCGGACCCCATAATGCTTCTAGGCCTAGACCTCTATCAGACTCCCAAGACCCAGGGAGGACGTATGTCGAAAGCCGCAAGAGGGTTACGGGGGCTTCCCACCGATCTGGCGTCCCTTCGGCAGACCATGTAGCAAAGACCCAGGCTGCCAAGGACCGTGCACGAGCACGCGTCTTGAAGGATTGCTTTTCGTCCTCCGAAGCGTCCTCCCCGCGCAAGGGGTGGAGCGCCTCGGAGAGACTCTCGTCCGTTAAAGAGAGTTTTCGTTTCTTGCGGAGGACGCTTCACCTTCCTCTTTCGCCGCTTTCGTCGGAAGACGCTTATGATGTCTTTCCGCCTCAGAAGAGAGGTAGGATCTCCTCCGATGAGGACGCTAGGTTGCGCGCACAGGCGCGTACACCTGTGAAAAACAGGTAGCTGTTCCTTTGAGAAGGAAGGAGCGTCCCCTCGCCCCTCGTCTTCTCACAGGACCAGTCCTGCTTCCTCGTCTCATTCTTCTCCAACGAAGAACATTCTTTTGTCCCTTCAGGACCAGCTATCCTCGCTTATGGCTCAGAGGACTTGCCCAGCAGCAGTCGAGCCTAAGCGGAGGAAGGACCTTAGACTGCCTGTAAAGAGGACTAAGCAGTCTCCGTTGCCTTCGCCCCCTGCGTCTCGTCGCCGATCGCTTCTCCTTCAGCGATTCGCCGATCTCGTTCGTCTTATAGAAGGACGTTACGACAGGACGTTTTTGAAGACGCTTTGTGCAAGGACGCTCGGCAGGACGTTCGGCAAGATGCTTGTCGGGACGCTCGCGCTAGGCAGGACGTTCGTCAGGACGCTCGGCAGGACGTTCGTCAGGACGCTTGGCAGGACGCTAGGCAGGACGTTCGTCAGGACGCTCGGCAGGACGTTTGTCAGGACGCTTGGCAGGACGCTAGGCAGGACGTTCGTCAGGACGCTCGCCAGGACGCTACACAGGAACGATCGGCAGGCCGCTCTCCAGGACGCTAGACAGGACGCTTGGCAGGAAGTTCGCCAGGACGTTCAGGCCTCCTCCTTTCAAGGACGCTTTCGGGGATTTCTGAACAAGAATTCTTACCCCCAGACACTTTGTTACGGACGCTCAGGCACGTATGCCAGCGAAGAGAGGTAAAGACGCTCGCGGGCAGGTGGGGACTGCCGCGGAAGACGCTCGTCCGCCTCAGGACGCTCTTCCATCAGCGAGCAGTAAGCGTCAGAAAGAAGACAGCAGTGATAAGGCTGCAGCTTGCAAGGAGAGGGGTCCTTTGATCTTGCTAAGAACCGCCAATAGGACGCCTTCGCCTGACAGACGTTCTCCTTCTTCCGTTGAGAGAAGAAGGAGAACTGGGTAGTTCGGCTGAATCGGGTGAAGATGAACCTGCTACAGCCCCACCTTCTACCTCGGATTACAAAGTCCTAGTCAGACTCTTGCGTTCTTCTTTTGAGGACAAATTTCAGCCCGCAGCTCCCAAGTCTCCTCCTTCACAGTTTTCTTCATCGAAAACGGGGAAAATCCGGAGTTTCGTAGAGATATTGAAGACTTCTCTATCGACGAAACGTGCTTTCAGAAGCTCCAGGACTGGATGATAAGAAGGAGAGACCAAGGCAAGACGACCTTCGCCTTGCCTCCTACTAGACTTAGTGGTAAAGGAGGCATTTGGTATAAGACCAAGGGACGAAGTGGGAGTTCGTATCCCTTCGTCGGTCTCAAGGAGATTTCTCCAGCCTTGTAGACTTACAGAGGAGGTCATTTTTACCCTCTGCCAAGGTAACTTGGACCGCGTCGGAGACACGACCATCATCTGAAAGGTCTGCTTAGGACGCTGGAGTCTTCAAACTTCCTTGATTGGTGTTTGGGAGTTCTGGATTTACAGCGAGAAGCCCAGAATCTCTAGTCTGGGGGAGCTGTCCAGCGTGTTAGCATGTATGGACAAAGCCGTCAGGGATGGTTCGAAGAGCTAGTATCTCACTTTGGGACAGCTTTGTTAAAAAAGAGAGCTTTGCTGTGCAACTTCACAGCTCGGTCAGTGACGCCAGCTCAGAGAAAGGCGGACTTGTTGTTTTCGCCTCTTTCGAACCATCTCTTCCCCCACAGACTTTGGTAAAGGACCTGACGAACAGCCTACAAGAGAAGGCTACTCAGGATCTTTTGGCCCAGTCTACAAGACGGTCGGCCGGACCTTCAAACATCTTTCGGCTGCAGTTCGTCCAGCCGCCGAAGAAAGTAAAGCCCTTTCGTGGTGCTCCCCTCGAGAGCAGCTCCTCGAGGGAGAGGGTTTTCACGAGGAAGAGCTTTCTTTAAACCAAAGCCTTCCAAGTGAAAAGCATGTCCTTCAGACACCAGTCGGAGCCAGATGAAAGTATTTTGTTGGGGCGGCTGGGAGCGGTGGAGAGAGAGAGACACGGACTCTTGGCGTCCTCAAGATCGTGGAGCAGGGGTACAAGATCCCCTTTTTTAGATCTTCCTCCTTTCTTTCCTACGACTCCCAGAGACCTTTCTCCATCCTACCAAGGAGAAAAGAAGAAAGTCTTGTTCGATCTCCTTCAACAGATGATCGCGACAAAAGAGCGGTGGAACAAGTCGCGGACCTGCGGTCGCCAGGTTTCTTACAACAGAATCTTCTTCTGGTACCAAAGCAGTCGTCAGGGTGGCGTCCAGTTTTCAGATGTAAGCAGGCTCAATCTTTTCGTGTGGAAAGATAAAATTCACGACTGGAGACGCCTCATTCTGTTCTGGGAGCCTTGAGACCGGGCGACTGGATGGTATCCTTGGACTGGTCAGGACGCGCCTACTTCCACATGCCCGATCCACCCTCTTTACCCTTCAAGAAAATATCTAAGATTTGTCTTGAACAACAAAAGTTTGGCAGTTCAGAGCGATGTGCTTCGGACTGACCACGGCTCCGATGGTGTTCACAGTAGTGATGAAGAACGTAGCGAGATGGCTACACTCTTCGGGAATCAAGAGTTTCCCTATACCTCGACGACTGGCTGATCAGGGCGTCGTCGAGAGAGAAGTGTGCTGAAGGACTTGCAGTTCACTTTAGCCTTAGCGAAGTCCCTGGGACTTCTGGTTTCAACCTCGAAAAAAGTCGCATCTGACCCCAACACAGTCCGATCGTGATCTGGGGATTCAGATGGATTCAGTGGCTTTTCGAGCGTTTGTCCGTCCCAGGAACGTCAGCAGCTAGGCTTAGAAAAGATCTCAGCCTTTCTAAGGAAGGAGACTTGCTCGGCGAGGGAATGGATGAGTCTGCTGGGGACCATTTCCTCGCTGGGAAAGGTTTGTTTCCTTGGGAAGACTGGCACATCAGGCCTCTCCAATTCTTCTTGGCAGACGAGTGGAAGGCAAAAAGACGATTCTCGATGCAGTATTGAGGATATCGATTTCGATCAAGAACCACCTAAGATGGTGGTTGGACCCTCAGAAGCTGCAAGAGGGTGTGTCCCTAAGTCTTTTGAGCCCCGACCTAGTGTTGTTTTCAGACGCTTCCATCACAGGATGGGAGCAACACTAGGGGGGAAGGAAGTGTCAGGCTCCTGGAGAGGGGAACAGGTAGCCTGGCATATAATGTAAAGAACTGGCAGCAGTATTTCTGTCCCTGCAGTTCTTCGAGAAGAGTTTGGAGAACAAGATTGTTTTTTTTTTTTTTTTCAGATAAACTCGGACAATACCACAGCACTCTTATGCTATTTAAAAAACCAGGGAGGTACACACTCCAGGGCGTTGTACTCCCTAGCGAGAGAGATTCTGCTGTGGGGCAAAAAGGAAAGAGGTAACGATCCTGACGAGATTCATTGCAGGTGTGCAAAACGTCAGGGCAGACCTTCTCAGTCGTCGGGACCAAGTCCTTACGACGGAATAATGGACCTTGCACGAGGACGTTTGTCGAGACCTATGGACGCTGTGGGACGTCCCCCACTGGTCGACTTATTCGCAACGTCAAGGAACAAGAGACTTCCTCTTTACTGCACCCCGGTCCTGGATCCAGAGGCAATCGCGGGTGGACGCGTTGCTGTGGAATTGGACGGACCTGGACCTTTATGCCTTCCCACCATTCAAGATTCTGGGGGAAGTCATGAGGAAGTTTGCGGCCGGCAAGGGACAAGGCTAACCCTGATCGCTCCGATGTGGCCAGCGAAGAGAATGGTTCACAGAGGTCATGTCTTTCCTTGTAGACTTTCAAGGACATTGCCCTGGAGGAAAGATACTCAAACAGCCGCACTTCGAAAGGTTTCACAAAAACCTCTCCGCTCTGAGTCTGACTGCGTTCAGACTATCGAAAAGTTGCCAGAGCGAGAGGTTTTTCGAAGGCAGCTGCGAGAGCAATCGCACATGCGAGACGTGCTTCCACAAGAGCTGTTTACCAGTCGAAGTGGGCTTCCTTCAGGGCACATGTGTAAAAAGGAAGGAGTTTCCTCTTCCTCGACCTCTGTGAACCAGATAGCTGATTTTCTGCTATTTCTCAGAAATGTGCAGAAATTAGCGGTCCTACCATCAAGGGATATAAAAGCATGTTGTCAGCGGTTTTTAGGCACAGAGGCCTAGACCTGTCTGACCAACAAGGATATTCATGACCTTTTGAAGTTCTTCGAGACCTCGAAGGTTCCGCAAATGAGACCACCTTCATGGAATCTGGATGTAGTCCTGAAATTCCTTATGTCAAACACTTTCGAACCGCTTCAGACAGCGTCTCTTCGGAATCTGACAAGGAAGGCTTTCTCCTAACTTCTCTGCGACGGCTAAGAGAGTTAGTGAAATTCAAGCGTTTAGCAAGTTAATGGGCTTCAAAGGGGACAATGCTGTCTGCTCGTTGAACCCATCTTCTTGGCGAAGAATGAAAATCCTTCGAACCCTGGCCGAGACTTTTGAAATCAAAAGGTATGTCAAGTCTGGTGGGCCAAGAACCAGAGAGAGTCCTTTGCCACGGTAAGGGCTCTCAAGTTCTACGTGCATAGAAACTAAAGAGGTTAGAGGTCCCTCAGGTAACCTCTGGTGCTCGTGAAGAGGCCAGAGTTACCTTTATCAAAGAATGCAGTGGCTTTCTTCTAAGGGACACCATTGCGGGAGGCTCAATTCATCTTCCAGAAGACTGATTTGAGCCTCTTCCGAGTAAAAGCGCACGAAGTTACGAGCCGTCGCTACCTCTCTTGCCTTCCAAAAGAACATGTCAATCAAGGACATCCTTCGATTGTACCTTTTGGAGGAGCAACTCCGTCTTCGCCTCACATTACCTAAGGGATGTGAGAACGATCTATGACGATTGCAATGCACTGGGGCCATACGTTTCTGCGGACACAGTATTGGGGTCCGGAAGTAGCTCTTTCCCTATTCCTTAGTTAGGTTAAGTTAGGTTGTTGTGTTTTTAGGTTGTGGTGAGTCTTATGTGAAGATCTCCCATCCGTTAGCTAGTTTTAAGGGGTTGTGTATAGTTGGTCAGGTGGTGGTCAGTTGCTTCGTTGCCCTCATTTGTATGGCCTCGATGATCTTGTCACGCTGAGGTCTCGCACCGTTGACAGATCATCCAGAGCGCACCAGCACTACAGGTCTCCACCTGGCTGGCAACTCTGTAATTAAGCAAAAGCAGCCTTACGTGACAGTAATCACATAGTCTACTTTGCAAACAGGTGTAAGGAACCAAGATGTATATCATCTACTTAATGTTAGTTCCCAAAAAATCCTATTCTGTCTTTTACCCACCATCCGAAGGTGTGATTCAGCTATATATATATCTGTCAGGTAAGTGGCATGAACAAAATGTTATGTTATTATACAATTAAGTTTTGTTCATACTTACCTGGCAGATATATATAATTAAAGTGCCGCCCTCCTCCCCTCAGGAGAGAGAGGCATTAATAAAAATATGAATAGAAAACAATGGGAATGGTTCCTGATATCCGCCTACCCAGCGGCGGGAATGGGTACTACCACCTGGCCGCCCACTGCGTGTGCCGCGAGTTTTGAAATTTCTGTCGGACGTCAGAAAATACAGCTATATATATATCTGCCAGGTAAGTATGAACAAACTTAATTGTATAATAACAATCAACATTTTTCCTAACTATACAAACCTGAGGTCCTTTACATATAGTCCCACCTCATGCCACCCCTCACTCTGTTTCTGGGCCTAAAGCAAAGTGGTATGTTTACCTCCAGTTGGGCGGGACTCCCGACCATCGGACAAGCAGTTACTGCCGAACTACCTTGTTAGTAAATCTTACGACTGGTCCAGCTGGCACTGAATAGTAATTCCTTATGTAAAGGACCTCAGGTTTGTATAGTTAGGAAAAATACAATTTGTTCATGAAACTTACCTGACAGATATATATAGCTGTATTTTCTGAAGTCCGACAGAATTTCAAAACTCGCGGCACACGCAGTGGGCGGCCAGGTGGTAGTACCCATTCCCGCCGCTGGGAGGCGGATATCAGGAACCATTCCCATTTTCTATTCATATTTTTTCTGTCGCCGGTGCTGTAAACAACTGTTTGCAGTACCTCCGCCTAGGATTTTTGGATTTACTCGTATTTAAGTATCTGGATTGTCTTTTGGTTATTGATTCTGGATTGTTGGATTGGCATACGCAATAGTGGACTGTTTTTTTATTTTGGATTGGCTTTTCTGTAAACGTGATGTCTGGATCAAGTGCAGTGAGTTTCAGAGTGTGTGTGAAGAGTGATTGTAAGGTGAGGCTACCTAAATCATCGGTAGATCCCCACACAGTATGTATGGGGTGTAGGGGGCATGTATGTTTGTTGGATGATCGGTGCAATGAATGTGAAGGATTGACCAATGATGGATAGAAGGTGTATGATTCCTTACGGCGTAAATTGGAACGCGATAGGATCAGGAGGTCTTCCTCCAGGAGCGGTTCTACTAAAGGTAAGGGAACTAACATTTCACCTGCTTTAACACCTGTAGAATTTGTATCTCCTAAACCTATGATGTTGCCTTCGGGCCCTGATTCTGTGTCTGGAGAAGGTAATGCCCTTTCTCTTGATTTTGGAGTCGTTGCGTACTCTTGAATCAAAAGTGTTGGCCTTAGAAACTGGCTCGGTGAAAGTGTGTGATCAAGCCCCTAGTGTTGTGGAGGGGGCGTTAGATCGGCCCCATAATGCCTATAGGCCTAGACCGCTATCGGACTCCCAGGACTCAGGGAGTGGATATGTCGAAAGCCGCAAGAGGGTTACGGGGGCTCCCCACCGATCTGGCGTCCCTTCGGCAGGCCATGTTGCAAGTTCCCAGGCTGCCAAGGAGCGCACACGGGCACGTATCCTTAAGGACTGTTTTTCGTCCTCCGAGGCGTCCTCCCCGCGCAAGGGGTGGAGCGCTCGGAGAGACTCGCGTCCTCTGAAAAGGACTTTTCGTAGTGAGGACGCTTCACGTCCTATCTCTCCAGTTTCGTTGCGCTCTTCTCCGGATGCGTATGACGCCTTTCCGCCTCAGAAGAGAGGTAGGATGTCATCCGGTGATGACGCTGAGATGCGCTACAGTCGCGCTTTGGAGAAGCAGGTAGCTGTACCTGTGAGAAGGAAGGAGGCGTCCCTCTTCTCGCAGGCTCAGTCCTGCTCCTTCTGTTGGTTCTTCGCCTACGAAGAACATCCTTTTGTCCTTTCAGGACCAGTTATCTTCTTTGATGGCTCAGAGGACTCGCCCAGCAGCAGTTGAGCCTAAGCGGAGGAAGGACGTCAGGCTGCCTGTCAAGAGGACGAAGCAGTCTCCTTCTCCCTCTCCGCGTTCGTCTCTTTCTCCGAATGCGTCTCCTTCGGTTAATCGCCGATCTCGTTCTCCTGGTAGGAAAGCTGGTCGTCAGGACGCTTTCGTACCCTCTCGACGTCATGGGCAGGCTGCTCGACGAGACGCTCGAGAGGACGCTCAGGACGCTCAGCAGGACGCTTGCCAGGACGCTTCGGAGGACGCTGAGCAGGAAGAAGACGTGCAGCAGGACGCTCGTATGGACGCTCGTAGTGACGTGTCTCCTTATAAGGAGTTCGTTAGCGTTCGAAAAGACGCGTTATCTTCGAATTCTGTTTGCTCGTGTAAGAAGCGTAAGGACGTTTCGGTTGGAAGTAAGGCAGTCTCGGTCGTCTCTAAGGACGCTCAGCGCCGTCAAGACGCTCTGCCTCCTTCGAGCAGTAAGGATCGTCGGAAGGACGTTAGCTTAGATGAGGCTTCTGCTTCTAAGCAGCCGGGGTCTTTGATCAAGGCCAGACCCGCTGGACGTACGCCCTCTCCGGAGGGGCGGTCTCCTATTCCTCTTAGGGAAGAAGGAGAGTTGAGTAGTCCGGCGGACTCGATTGAAGAGGAACCTTCCTCTGTTTCATCCGTCTCGGACTACAAGGTTCTTGTGCGGCTGTTGCGCTCGTCTTTCGGGGACAAGTTTCAGCCTGCAGCTCCCAGGTCTTCTCCCTCGCAGTTTTCGTCTTCCAAGTCGTGTAAGACCCCGGAGTTCGTGGAAATAAAAACTTCGCTGTCCACCAAGAGGGCCTTCAAGAAACTCCAAGACTGGATGGATCGAAGGAAGGATCAGGGCAAGTCAACTTTCGCCCTTCCTCCCTCTAGACTCAGTGGTAAAGGGGGCGTTTGGTACAAGACCAAGGGAGACGTGGGTGTGAAGATCCCTTCGTCAGCTCAAGGGGACTTCTCTAGTTTAGTAGATTCCCAGAGGAGGTCCCTTTTATCCACAGCCAAGGTGTCTTGGACTCCTACGGAAACCGACCATCACTTAAAAGGACTGCTACGGACTCTTGAAGTCTTCAACTTTTTGGACTGGTGCTTGGGAGTTCTAGATCTGCAATCTAGAAGCCCGGACTCGCTCAGTTTGGGGGAGCTGTCCAGCGTGCTATCGTGCATGGACAAGGCCGTCAGGGATGGTTTGGAAGAGCTAGTTTCTCACTTCGGAACGGCATTCCTTAAGAAGAGAGCTCTGCTGTGTAACTTCACAGCTAGATTAGTTACACCCGCTCAGAAAGCGGAACTGCTCTTTTCTCCTCTTGCGAACCATCTCTTCCCCCAGACTTTGGTCAAGGACCTGGCAAGTAGGTTGCAAGAAAAAGCTACGCAGGACCTCTTAGCTCAGTCCTCGAGACGTCCAGCAGTTCCTTCCACGTCCTCATTTGTACGACCCCTTTTGTGGGGCTCCTCCCTCGAGAGCAGCTCCTCGAGGGAGAGGGCTTTCAAGAGGAAGAGCTTCCTTCAAGCCCAAGACATCGAAATGAAGATTATGTCCTTCAGACGCCAGTCGGAGCCAGACTGAAGTTTTTTGCGGGAGCATGGAGAGAGAGAGATACGGACCCTTGGTCCCTCAAGATCGTGGAGCAGGGTTACAAGATCCCCTTTTTGGATCCTCCTCCTCTATCCACGACTCCCAGAGACCTTTCTCCGTCATATCAGGGAGAGAAAAAACGGATTCTGTTCGATCTATTAGATCAAATGATCGAAAAAAGAGCGGTGGAGCAGGTCGTGGACCTGGGGTCGCCAGGATTTTACAACAGGATTTTCCTGGTACCGAAGCAGTCGTCGGGTTGGCGTCCAGTCCTAGACGTAAGCAGGCTCAATCTTTTTGTAGAAAAGATCAAATTCAAAATGGAGACGCCTCAGTCTGTTCTAGGAGCCTTGAGACCTGGCGACTGGATGGTGGCCTTAGACCTGCAGGACGCGTACTTTCACGTTCCAATCCACCCTCTTTCAAGAAAATACCTAAGATTCGTTTTAGGCAACAAAGTCTGGCAGTTCAAAGCCCTTTGTTTCGGCTTGAGCACGGCTCCGATGGTTTTTACCGTCATCATGAAGAATGTGGCGAGGTGGTTACACTCTTCAGGGATAGGAGTTTCCCTATACCTCGACGATTGGCTTGTCAGAGCGTTGTGCGAAGGGATGAAATGTGAAGGACCTTCAGTTAACATTAGCCTTAGCGAAGTCCTGGGACTTCTTGTCAACCTCGAAAAGTCACATCTGACCCGACACAGTCCATCGTGTATCTGAGGATTCAGATGGATTCAGTGGCTTTTCGGGCGTTTCCGTCCCAGAACGTCAGCGGCTTAGGCTTAGAGAAAATCTCAGCCTTCTTGGGGAAAAGAGGCTTGCTCGGCGAGGGAATGGATGAGTCTGCTGGGCACCATTTCCTCGCTGGAAAGGTTTGTTTCCTTGGGAAGACCACCTCAGGCCTCCCCAGTTTTTCCTTGCGGACGAATGGAAGGCCAAGGACGATCTCAATGCGATCTTGAAGATCTCAGAGTCGGTGAAAAGCCATCTAAGGTTGTGGCTCGATCCTCAGAAGTTACAAGAGGGCTTATCCCTAAATCTTCTGAGCCCCGACTTAGTGTTGTTTTCAGACGCTTTCATTTCGAGCTGCGGAGCAACACTAGGAGGGGAAGAAGTGTCAGGCTCCTGGAAAGGGGTACAGGCAGTCTGGCACATCAATGTCAAAGAACTGGCAGTGATCTTCCTGTCGCTGCAGTTCTTCGAAGAGAAATTGACAAACAAAGTTATACAAGTCAATTCGGACAACACCACAGCCCTCGCATATTTGAAGAATCAGGGAGGAACACACTCCTGGACTTTGTTTCACCTGGCAAAGGAGATTCTGCGGTGGGCAAGGGTGAGAAAGATCACGATCCTGACGAGATTCATCGCAGGAGTGCAGAATGTCAGGGCGGACCTTCTCAGTCGACAGGACCAAATCCTGCCGACAGAATGGATCTTGCATCAAGACGTGTGTCAGGAGCTTTGGAAGTTGTGGAGACGTCCTCTGGTCGACCTATTCTCGACGTCGAGACGAAGAGGCTTCCTCTGTATTGCTCCCCGCCGGTCCTAGATCCAGGAGCAATCGCTGTGGATGCATTGCTCTGGAGTTGGACGGGCCTAGACCTTTATGCCTTCCCACCATTCAAGATCATGGGGGAAGTCATGAGGAAGTTTGCGGCTTCAGAAGGGACAAGGTTGACCCTGATTGCCCCGATGTGGCCGGCGAGAGAATGGTTCACAGAGGTCATGTCATTCCTTGTAGACTTCCCAAGGACGTTGCCCTGGAGGAAAGCTCTACTCAAACAGCCTCACTTCGAAAGGTATCACCAAAACCTCTCCGCTCTGGGTCTGACTGCGTTCAAACTATCGAAAAGTTGGCCAGAGCGAGAGGTTTTTCAAAAACAGCTGCAAAAGCAATCGCAAATGCAAGAAGAGCCTCTACAAGAGCTGTCGCTACCTCTCTTGCCTTCCAAAAGAATATGTCAATCAAGGACATTCTTGATGGCACCTTTTGGAGGAGCAATTCTGTATTCGCCTCACATTACTTAAGAGATGTGAGAACGATTTACGAGGACTGTAGTTCTCTTGGACCATACGTTTCTGCAGACACAGTCTTGGGGGCTGGAGGTAGCTCTTTCCCTATCCCTTAGTTAGGAGTTAGGTTAGTTTTAATATGTTTTGTGTTTTTGGTTGTTGGTGAGATCTTGTGTGAAGATCTCCCATCCATTAGATTAACTTTCAGGGTTTTTTTGGTCTAGTTGGTCAGGTGGTGGTCAGTTGCTTCATAGCCCTCTTATGTATGGTTCGATGGTCTTGTCACGTTGAGGTCACGTCCCCGTTGACAGAGCATCCAGAGCGCACCAGCACTACAGGTCTCCACGTGGCTGGCAACTCTGATTGAGCAGAAGCAGGCTTAAGTGACAGTAATCACAGAGTCTACTTTGCTAACAGGTGAGGAACCAAGATGTACATCATCTACTTAATTTAGTTTCCTACATATCCTATTCTGTCTCTTCCCACCATCCGAAGGTGGGATTCAGCTATATATATATCTGTCAAGTAAGTTTCATGAACAAAATGTTATTGTTATAATACAATTAAGTTTGTTCATACTTACCTGGCAGATATATATAATTTAAAGTGCCCACCCTCCTCCCTTCAGGAGACAGTGGCATTGATAAAATATGAATAGAAAATGGGAATGGTTCCTGATATCCGCCTCCCAGTGGCGGGAATGGGTACTACCATCTGGCCGCCCACTGCGTGTGCCGCGAGTTTGAAATTCTGTCAGACTTCAGAAAATACAGCTATATATATATCTGCCAGGTAAGTATGAACAAACTTAATTGTATTATAACAATAACATTTTATTGTAGTGTCTTACCGAACAATTATAGAGCCGTTATTTCCACGAGCGGCAGGATACTAAATTCAAATTTAGCGCGGTCGGCGTCGCCAACACTGGTGGTGATGACGTCATCTCCCCTCGCGGGAGAACCAGGTACAACTGCCCAGGTGAATCCAATTCTTTTTCCTGCCGGCGTCCGGTGAACATCGGTGGTGTCGGTGCGGTTGGATGACTTTGCTTCGCTTTTTTCTTGTGGAATTGATCTTCGGAATTGGTGAAGTACTCTTTTTTGGCGTTGTTGTTATTTTGCTTTTTATTTAGGCGTTGCCATGTCGGATTCTAGTCCGTCGGGAGTTAGGTTTTGCATCTCAGGATGTAAAACTAGATTATCCAAGTTAGAATATGATTCTCACACTAAATGTGTTAAGTGTAGGGGACAGGTTGTTCAGCAGATCGAACATGTAACGAGTGTAGTGATTGGACTGATTCTCAATGGAAGTTTTAGTTCATACTCGGAGAAATTAGCTAAAGACAGAATTAGAAAAGCAGCGCTTAGGGAAAGTAGACTTAGCTCTGCTTCGTCTTGCGATGCTTCTGTTCCTTCTGTTTCTCCTCAAATTGTTATGTTCTCCTTTAACTACACCTCCTACTCCTCTACTAATCCCACTTCTCCGGCTTCCCGTGTAGTTTCTTCCGACACCATTGCCAGTCTGGAATCGAGGTTAGATCAGAAATTTTCGGTACTAGCGAATACGGTTTTGCAACTTGGTAATTCAGTTGAGACGTTTTGGAGAAAGCGGTTCAGGTAAGAGTGTAGTTGAGGGTGCGTCTGTCTGTCCTGACACGTCTCCTAGACAAAGGTCACTGTCCAGCTCCCCCGCACCGGGGAGAAGACATACCGGAAGTCCAAGGGAGTCGATCGGGATTTGCCCACAGACAGGCGCCCTCTCTTGTTGAGCCTGTGCGCTTCAACAGGGCTCGGTTAAGCGTTGGAAAGGTGTTGCGGTCAGACGCCTTTCGAATGATTCAAGCGATTTCGTCTCCGGTCGCGCGGCGCTCTTGGCGAGATTCGCCGTTTCGCGTCCCTTAAAGAGGCGTTCAGACGCCGATTCTTCGCCTCCTCCAGTCAAGCGGTATAAGGAGCCTGAGAGTAGGGTTGCGCCGCGGGCCGTTAGCGCTCGTTCGTCGCCTCAATCCTGTGCCTTTTTCGGCTCCATCTACTAGTAGAGATT
>NC_061100.1:117202014-117229514 GCF_015104395.2 Macrobrachium nipponense
TGTGTGTGTTAAAATACTGTAAGTACGTGTGCTTTTGTATTTTATTATTAATTGTGATATGGATTCCCATGAGCTGGAGACGTCCCCACGCCCCCCCATCAGCCGCAGAGTTTGCCCTGGTGTGGATGGCCATAAGTGTGGGGCCTTCCGCTCCTTCCCAGAAGGGGATCCTCATGAATTGTGTGCTGTGTGCCGAGGGCACGAATGCTCTCACGCCGAGCCCTGGGATTTTTGTATATCTTGGTCGGAGGAGCAGTGGGTGCTATATGAGGGTAGAGGGAAGCGACGTAAGCCTACCCTGGAGTCCTCGGAAGGTTCTCCGGCAACTCCCTTGGTCACAGAAACGTCGTCTTCCTTCCTGCCGCCATCTCAGCTCCCGCGTATGGCTTCTTCCCCTTCGGGGGGGGAGTGTTCTAATTCCTTCTCTTCGCCCAATCTCTCGAGCCTAGAGGAGGGGGCGAGGTGCCCCGACATTCAACTGTACTCGGGGTCTTCCGTTCGTTTGGGGTGGGGCTTGTTCCCCCCCCCCCTCGTGCGAGGGGAAACCCCTCCTACTAACCTGACCTTTGCCTCCTCAGGTGCTCCTGCTGCGGGCAACGACCTTGGCCAGGTATGGTTCTCGCTGGGCCTCCAGGGCACACCGAGTGTTCGGGGGCTGTTGCATCACCTGGTGGGTGCTGCTCCGGTCACTCATGGACCGGTGACCACCACCACCGTCTCGACCCCGGGTTATGCCGCCCCTCCTCACCTGGTGTACTCCCAGCATGTGACTACGGTAACACTCTCAGCTGCGGTGCAGGCCCTGATTGCTGGTTTCCCAAGGAGGGTCGTGCCACCACCGCCCGGGTTCGCCACTCTCGCCTCAGCCCCCGACTTTCGGTGCCCCAAGAGTTCACCCCTGGACCTTCCACCTGTACCCAGGATGTCGCTAACCGCTGTTCCGCCTCCTGCGGTACCTGACATTCCTGCCGTGCTTGGACCAGCCCCTGCCGATGTCGTTCCTGCATCCTGCACGTGGTGTTGCTGCCCCAGTCGCGGGTCCTTCCGTACAGGTGCAGCCGGGCCGTGTTGCTTCAGCAATAGCCCCGGCTCTGTCCTGGATGGAGGACCTGACGTTCTGTCCTGAGGAAGCTGACGAAGAGGAAGAGGAGGAAGGTGTCGTCGTCGTCGCCTGCTGCCGCCTCTTCCCCTTCGACTTCCAAGGCTTCTAAGCCGAGGAAGAAGAGGGCTTCCTCCTCCCCCACTCCGGTGGGACGGGGGGTTCTTCCGCTGGTCCTCCCGCTCCTTCGGGAGTGGGGCCCGTCTCTCCTTCCGCAAGGAAGAAGAAGACGGGGACCAGAGGGGTACCGGCCTTCCGCACCTGATGCTAGGGGTTCTGCCGCTACACCAGGTTCCGGCTTGGCCTCTCGTTCGAGAGAGGTACAGAGTGTACGGACAGCCAAGGCACAGGCTTTCGAGTTTGCTCGGCGCCAGGACTAAGGCATGGGGGGGAAGACTGGCGAGGGCAGCTCAGGTGACTCCCGCCAGGCCAGCGATTGCTCTTGTAGCGATCCGCAGGTGACCAGGGTTGACGCGATGGTCCCAGACCGGCCACTGGCTGAGGCTAGGAAGAGGTCCCCTCGATCGCAGGAACCAGCTCAATCGCCACCGCTGGTTGGCGATCGCCTGCAGCCCCCCAAACCACACTGGTTCTACCGGTGAGCGAAGGGGGAGTGTCAGGTCTTCCTCCCCCATCTCTTCAACTTCCTTGGGTTACGCCACGAAGAGTGAGGCGATCCGTAGTGATAGCACACTCCTCACGGTCCCACCACGACGCCCTATGAGCCAGGCACGGTCTTAGGACAGGACCAGGTCGTATGTGCAAGTGGCAGGAGGAGACCAGGAGGGGTCTGTCGCTGTTCCTCTTTCCGAAAGAGGAGGGTCGAGAGGTGTTCTTGTTGGAGGGACTTGACAGTCCTACTCCGCAAGACGCAGTCACTCCCAAGATCCAGAGGACGTTTGCAGAGGTTATTGCGCTGATTCGTCAGCACAACGACCTCGGGGAGGGATCGCCGCTCCCACCCTCTGAGCCTTCCTCCATGCTCGAGTCGTTCTGGGGTCCTAAGAAGGAATCCAAGACGACGGTGGGTCTGCAGCGATCGGCTCTGGCTGACTTGGTGCTGGGCCAGGTGGACTCTCTTGTCTTCGGACAGGAAGGTTCGCTACGGTCTGACAGGTCTTCCAAGCTACTTCCCCCGCCTCTACTGCGACAGAGGAGATTCTACGTGCCATTGGAGGACCCCCTGCCGCCCAAACAGGTTAACCTGGAGCTAGCTAGGCTAACTCCAGGGGTGTCTCTGCAGCAGCTCCTGTCGGAGAACTTATGGTTCTCTCAGCAAGAGGCACTCGCCTGGGAACCAACCGCCATGGCGGCATTCCAAGCAGTCTCCTGGTTACACCTGTGGTCCCTCACGGTGTCTAAGGTCGCGGCCACCTCGGGAAATATCACTCCTGAAGGTGACCTGGCGTAGGGACGCGGTCCTCACCCGAGTGACCAGGGTGGCTGGGCGTGAGGCGGCTCTGGGTCTTCGCAACGGACCGGTGCGGAGTTCCTCATCTCACTTTCCTGGAGAGATGGTGGACGCTGCGGTGGAGCGACGGCGCACTGATGACAGTGACCGTCTAGTATACCAGGCAGTCTCGAAGGCGTCTGGGCAGCCTCGAGCTACTGCGGCCAAGCCCAAGAGCTTGGTTAGCGCTTCTTCTGCGGCCAAGACGATCGCATCGTCGAAGCCCAGGGGAAAGACTCTGCCTTCGACTTCTACGAGCGACCGTAACCAGCCCTCCTTCTCATGAGGGGGAGCTGGGAAGAAGCAGCCGAAGAGAGGTGGGAAACGCTGGGAACGGCGTTCCCCCTCACCTGCTGCCGGAAGTTGGGGGGTGCCTGGCGAACCATTGGGCAACTTGGCAGCGTTATGGAGCGGAGACCTGGATAGTAGATGTCCTTCGGGAGGGGTATCTACTAGCCTTCGAGTCTCGGCCACCCCTCACCTCCAACCCGGTCCACCTTCAGACCTACGTACCCGGAACATCCAAGGACGTAGCACTTCGGCAGGAAGTCCAAGCCATGCTGAGCAAAGGAGCTGTGGAGATCGTCAGGGACCAATCACTGGGCTTCTACAGCCGTCTTTTCCTGGTGGAGAAGTCTTTGGGGGGCTGGCGCCCGGTGATAAATCTCTCTCCCCTGAACCGATTCGTTCGCCAGTCTTGGTTCACGATGAAGACGGCACGCTCTGTGCTCAACTCCATCAGGGAGAACGACTTCATGCTTTCGGTGGATTTGAAGGACGCGTATTTCCAGATACCCAGCCATCAATCCTCCAGGAAGTACCTCCGCTTCATCCTCGACGGGACGGTGTACCAATTCAGGGCACTTTGCTTCGGTCTCTCAACCGCCCTACAGGTGTTCACACGAGTGTTCTCTCTGGTGTCTGCTTGGGCCCACTCGTCAGGGATACGTCTTTTGGGGTACCTCAATGACTGGTTAGTCCTGGTGAGCTCCCACTCGCAGTTGCTACAGGACAGGAATCGACTCCTCAAGTTCTGCCGCAATCTAGGGATCGTGGTGAACTTTGAAAAGTCAGATCCCGAGCCCAAGCAGAGGATGAAGTACCTGGGTATGCTGATTGATACGGTAGCAGGACGAGTCTTCCCCGCAGACTCACGGATCAGCAGATTCAGGGAGGCAGCCTACCAGTTCCTGTCTTGGCAGGAACAGTCAGCTCAGCAGTGGCAAGTCGTGATCGGTCACCTGTCGTCACTCGAGAAGTTAGTCCCTCACAGGTGTCTTCACCTGCGGTCTCTCCAGTGGAGATTAAAGGAGAGTTGGTCACAGGCAAGAGACCCGCCATACTTCCCAGTGTCCCTCACGGAGGAGGTGAGGCAGGACCTAGCCTGGTGGCTGGACGACAGGAACCTTGCAAGAGGAGTGCCTCTTCGCACTCCCCCCCCCAGGGAGATGTAGCGGTTTTCAGACGCGTCAACTGAGGGATGGGGCACACACCTGGAGGAGTTGCTGGCTGCAGGAGTGTGGGATCATCACGACAAGCACCTTCACATTAACGTTCTGGAGCTCAAGGCAGCGCTCCTCGCTCCCCAAGAGTTCCAGGACCGTCTGATGGGACACTCGGTGGTGTTGATGTGCGACAACACCACAGTAGTGGCATACGTCAACAAAACAGGGCCTCGGGGGCCCTAGTGTCCCTCCCGTTGCACCAGTTGACGTTGCAGGTGCACGAGTGGGCCATGGCTCACTCGGTAGAGCTGTCAGCCCGCTACATTCCAGGCAAGAGGAATGTAGTAGCAGACAAGCTCAGCTGTCGGGATCAGGTGATAGGGACCAAATGGTCCCTACACCCAGACGTGGCGGAAAGGCTCTTCAACCTATGGGGGTGTCCAGTCGTGGATCTGTTCGCCACCTGGCACAACAGAAAACTTCAGGTTTTCTACTCAGCTGTGCCAGACCCATGGGCAGCTGCAGACGACGCTCTTCAACACCCGTGGGACAACCTCTTCGTTTACGCCTTTCCCCTGTTCTGTCTGATTCGCAAGGTGATCAACCGAGTGCTGACCACCCCGAATCTCAAGATGATCCTGGTAGCGGCCATTTGGTATCCGGACCTGCTGGCTCTTCTCGCAGGAACACCGAGAGAGATTCCCCCCTTGGTGTCGTAGACGGGGTCTATCTCCTCTCAGAGCCACTCTTCAGCAGGTAGCGAGTGGATTTCCTCGTGTTTCTTTGCCAAGAGAAGTGCCTCTCCGTCCCCACAGTCAAAGGATGCAGAGCCACCCTGGCCCTAGTCCTGAAACTGAGGGGAGTGGATATCTCGAACTCGTTCGAGATCTCCCTGCTAATGAGGAGCTTCGAGAGGTCTTGCCCACCCAGGGAACTCAGGCCCCCAGGGTGGGACGTGACTCTCGTCCTTAGGAGTTTGACTCGAAGTCCCTTCGAGCCACTCCGAGAGTCGTCAGACAGGGATCTGACCCTCAAGACCCTCTTCTTGCTGGCCCTGGCATCGGTGAAGAGAGTAGGGGAACTGCATGGCCTTTCCTTCGATGTCAAGCATTCTAGGGGATGGGGATCTGTGACGCTCGATTTCGTACCGAACTTCGTAGAGAAGACTCAGAATCCTTCGGTCCCTGCCGACCGGTTTGAGTCTTTCACAATCCCCTCCTTGAAGGACTTTACTGATGATGATGCGGATGAGATGCTGCTTTGTCCTGTGAGGGCGCTACGGCGCTATCTGAAGAGAACTTAGCACCTCAGGCCTGAGTGTCGACGCCTCTTCGTTAGCACCGGGGTGACCAAGAAAGAAGTATCCAAGAACACTTTCTTTCTGGCTGCGTGAGGTGATCAGGAGGGCGTTCGAAGCTGATGGTAGCGACGACATCCGTACCCTTCGTCCGAGAGCCCACGAAGTCAGAGGTATTGGTCCTTTCCTTGTGTTCTGCAAGAACTTCTCCGTGGCGCAGGTACTGAAGGCAGGGGTCTGGTCCAACCAGACCACCTTCACCTTCTTCTACCTTCGGGATATAGCCCACAGGCCCTTGGACACTTCCTTGGGACCCGTGGTGGCTGCTCAACACGTGTAGCTTACCCAGCACCCGAGCGGACAGAACAGCATTGCATCCTTGTGTGACTGCATGAAGGGATGGGTGAATGAGAGTGTCACTGGCCTTCTCTTCCCCATCTTTTTCTCTCCCTCTACCTGTGGGCAGAGGGACGCGGTCGTCACTACGCTGAAACAGGAGGCGATGCAGGTAAGCTACTCGACTGAGCCCCATCCTATCCCTTTCATTAGGAATAGGAGCGATTATCCACCACTTCGCCCAACAAGGGGGGGGGAAGTGGAAGCCAACAAGAGACAACCCATGACTTCATATTGCCTCTTGCAATAGGAACAAGTTCTTGCTTGTTAGTTTTAAGAGGTACGCTTGCCTCCTTCTTATTACTTGGGTCCAGAGGTCTGACCATTGATCCTGCGGTACATACCCCGATCATTGGGCAGAGGCTAGGATCCGTCCCTCTGCTCTTACAACCAGGGAGGGAACCAAGGATGGACGAACACCAGTCTGTTCATAAGACTCAGATTCCACCCACCAGGAAGTGAATCTTCCTATTGTAAAGGACCGATGGTTTGTACTATTCGTATCGGAACAAATAACAATTTGTCGAAAATTATATTTTTCCTAACTATATAAACCTGAGGTCCTTTACACATAGTCCCCCCTCATGCCACCCCTCACTCTGTTTATTCCTGGGCCTAAAGCAAAGTGGATCTTCACCTTCCAGTCTCGCGGTGCGCAGACTGTCGGACAAGCAGTTAACTACCGAACTCCCTTGTTCGAAGCTTACGACCGGTTCCAGCTGCCGCAAGTTACATTCCTATTGTAAAGGACCTCAGGTTTGCATAGTTAGGAAATATTCAATTTTTGACAAATTGTTTTAGTATATATATATATATATATATATATATATAGATATATATATATATATATATATATATATAGATGATATAACATGTACATATATATATATATATATATATATAGATATATATATATATATATATATATTATATATATATATATATATATATATATAAATATATACATATATATATATATATACATAGGTGTATATACATACACACACACACACACACACACACACACATATATATATATATATATATATATATATATATATATATATATACATTATATATATATATATATATATATATATATATATTTTTACTTATTTTTAGTATGAGCCTGACCTTGAGAGAGGCTCCGATACGTAAACAGGAAAAGTTAAGGGAGAACAAAATGAATTTACTTGAACTTACCCGTAAAAAGGATTTATGGTGATAATTTACTCTAGAGGAAAGGTCGCCAGAAACTCAGCTAAATACTTTACAGCTATTTATTTACAAGAGGCTCGTACTGGCCTGGAGAAAAGTAAATGCTACTGGTCCCCACGTGGACTTATAATCTCTCACAAATGGATAATAGCTGGCTCAAAATGGAATTTGTAAAAGCTGGTTTCATAATCTTTGCGGGAATGCAACACTGCGGCAGATAGACTTGACACGTGACTCAGGGAATCTGGAAAAGAATCCCAGATTAGACAAGATAAAAGAAAAAAGGATTTGTCTGATTTCGATTGTTTCGTTCTCTAACACTGGGGAAAAGGAACTTTAATGTTTCACTGAGGTTTGCAATGACTTCATTTGTCTGGGACGATCACACAAGGGGCGAGGCATGCGGCCATGAGACCTTATCCTTACAGACCTCTACATCTTGTTCGGGTTGCCCCAGGGCTCCCTCAGTGTGAGGCACCTCTAGTGTCTACCAGAGAGTTGCTAGTACATCTTCCGGTATATTTTGCATTCTTCCAATCTTGGATGGTCTGGGATGCAGTTTAGATATTTGTCGAGCTTATTCTTAAACACATCTACGCTCACTCCTGATATATTCCTCAGATGAGCTGGCAACGCATTGAATAGACGCTGCATTATCGATGCTGGTGCGTAGTGGATTAATGTCCTGTGTGCTTTCCTTATTTTTCCTGGTATAGTTTTGGGCACTATTAATCTACCTCTGCTTGCTCTTTCTGATATTTTTAGTTCCATGATATTTTCTGCTATTCCTTCTATCTGTTTTCCATGCCTGAATTATCATTGTAGCGTTCTCTTCTCCTTTCTAGACTATATAATTTTAAGAATTGTAGTCTTTCCCAGTAGTCTAGGTCCTTAACTTCTTCTATTCTAGCTGTAAATGACCTTTGTACACTCTCTATTTGTGCAATATCCTTTTGATAGTGTGGGTACCATATCATATTGCAATATTCAAGTGGACTACGAAACATATGTTTTATACAGCATAATCATGTGTTCAGCTTTTCTTGTTTTGAAGTGCCGTAACAACATTCCCATTTTTGCTTTACATTTTGCCAACAGAGTTGCTATTTGATCATTGCATAACATGTTCCTATTCATCATCACACCAAGGTCTTTAACTGCTTCCTTATTTGTGATGGTCTCATTATTAGGTCCCTTTCATATGCATATAGCTTTCTTTCTCTGTCTCCATAATTTATTGATTCAAATTTATCAGAGTTAAAATACCATCCTATTTACCTCTGGCCCAATCATATACGTGTACTTTGTTAAGGTCTCTTTGTAGAGCGTTTCCTATCTTCATCACAAGTAATTTCTCTACTTATTCTTGTGTCATCTGCGAAACTACTCACTACCGAATCTTTAACATTATTGTCTATGTCTTCAATCATAATAACAAACAGTATTGCAGCTAACACCGTACCTTGCGGCACACCGGATATTACCTTGGCTTCATCCGATTTCTCGTCGTTTGCAATAACTATCTGTTTTCTGTTGTGTAAAATTCTTTAACCATCTTCCTACTTTATCCACGATATTGTTTTCTAATTTTCTTCGCTAATATATTATGGTTCTACTTTATCAAAAAGCTTTTGCAAAGTCTAAATAAACCACATCTGTTTCATTTCCGCTTTTCATATTTTTGAATATGTTTTCACGGTGGACTAACAGTTGGGTTTGTTGTACTTTTTCCGGGTACGAAACCATGTTGTCCTTTATTAAACAAATTATTTTTTTTTGATTAAATGTTTCATAATATTTTTCCTCATTACCCTTTCATACACTTCATAATATGTGATGTTAGACTCACAGGCCTATAATACTTGCCTCTAGTCTTGATCCACTTTTGAAAGTAGGGGAATATATGCTAATTTTGTGCTCATCATATATCTTGCCTGTATCTACACTTTGTCTTAATAATATTGCAAGTGGCTTTGCGATAGAATGAAACTACTTTCTTTAACAAAATAGCAGGAATTCCATCAGCCCTGCGTGAGAGGAAACAAAGGGATGAGTTCTTTTGATATTAAGTTTGAATTGAAAAATGGGGAGTAATTAGGCACTAGGATGTAAGGGAACTGGCAATATGCTGTTTCACAAGACGTACCTGGAGGCCATGTTCAGTATGGACCTTTGTAGAAAATGTGGCGCCTGGCTTTGTCTTAGGTCTGGGTCCCTTGGCGCGCCAGTACGCCATGGATAGGCCTAAATGTAAGGTGGGTGGTGGACATCCGTCCGAGGTCACGAACTCGAGCGGTCTGAGGCAGATCGCAGGCGTCTTGCCTGGGTGTTGGGGTCAGCTTAACCCCCCACGAGCAGGGCAAATCCTGGAAACAGAACATACAGCCAGCAGAGGGTTCACAGGAAAAAGAGCTTAAGATATAGGCCAAAGAAGTACCAGTCTGCCTACATCCTTCCCTTGGAGATACGTCCCTAAAGCTGGCTAGAGTCTATTTTCCCCCAACTTAGGAACTCCTCACCTCTGGCTGGCGGGTTTGGTTTCCCGCGTTTACTAAAAATCAGCTGATATTCGGAGGAAATGGCTGCCGTTTGCCAAATCAACTAATTAATTAATTACTGGGTAGACGAAGAGATCTATAAACGTAGAAATATATATAATATATATATATATATATATATATATATATATATATATATATATAGTTAGAACCACCACTAAAAATGCTTATAACTGCCTATCTTGAAAGTTCAGAAACCAATTGTACACCTTTAATAACATCCTACTTCAAATATAACCTAAAATTACTAACCTATTACTGCATTAATCTTTGAGGTTATATATTAATATCATTTCAAAGTCTTCTTAAAACATTTTACCATTAAAAATATATACCTACAGCAAATAACAGAGAGAGAGAGAGAGAGAGAGAGAGAGAGAGAGAGAGAGAGAGAGAGAGACCAATGAATGGCAACATCATATATCTGACCATCAGAGTGAAATTATGAATTATTCTTGAGACAGAGAGAATAATAATGGAGAGAGAGAGAGAGAGAGAGAGAGAGAGAGAGAGAGAGAGAGAGAGAGAGAGAGAGAGAGAGAGATAATCCTATACGCTGACTCCTTCCTCCCCTCTGCCAATACGTATATCAAACTCTCATTTACTCCCCCACCCACCTTCCTCCAAGTTGATAAAAAGACTGGGAATCGCTATTTTTAATTAATCTTATATTTGAAAATTAGTTATAAGGTAAATCATTTATTTACACTACAAAACAAATAAACATACGTGAGAGAGAGAGAGAGAGAGAGAGAGACAGAGACAGAGACAGAGAATGTTATTGTTACTGTTTAATCTCATTAAACTCAATATTATTTGTAAATTAGTACTGTATATTATTATTTTACCATAAAATGTAGTAATGTACTTAAAGATATACTTATACATACACTTCCAGCCCAAACAGAGGGCGAGAGTTACCACTACGACATACTATTATCTCGTGTGGCAAGAGAGAGAGAGAGAGAGAGAGAGGGTTATCCTTATTTAAAAGAGTGAAATGGATTGATTATTGTACTTCTTTAAAATACTATCACATATGAATTTCGAAATTAGTTATATTACTATTTCTGGGCTCAGCTCGTGTCGCTGCGCGAAATATCCTTTAATCTATTATTTCTAGGGTAAATGTACTAACACATACCAGAGAATAAATAAAATAAAGAAAAAGGTCAGTATAACTGACTCGCTCACCCTCCAAGAGGGTGTCGGTATGAACACTAGGCGAGTGAGACCACTACCACGAGCCAAATGCCAAAAGAAATCTCCCACTACAAAAACCCTCCAAGAGGAGAGCCGACCCACAGAGTGAGCAGCTCGTACTACTACTACTCCATCCCATGCTGCGACTGCTGCGCCTCTGGTGGCCATCCTTTTCAGTTAGCGCACACGAGTCACACGTGCTATTTTTCTCTCTGTGTTTTTTGTGCCCTTCGTTGGATTTATCTATAATGGAGCGTGCAGCTATCGCAGCAGCTAAGTTAAGTACTCAGTATTTATGGTTAGTTGGTTTTTTCCGGCCCTGAGACAGTATTGCCGTTTTTAGGTATAAATACGTACTCTGGGTCGGAAGCATGGCAGCATGGTTCTGCCTCATGGTGGGTTCGTTCTTGGTCTCCCATACCTAGAACATCCCCTTATCTATGTACGCTCTATATTAATTATCCGTTTTACTTAGGGTACTGTCTACTCAGGTTTGTCATGCATGCATGTCTTTTACCTTATGTAGGCTTCTTCTTTCCCAGACCCTAGTCCCGGCTCTTAGTATCGGCCTCTGACTAGCTTTGAGTGGTAGACTTTCCTTCGGGTTAGTCGTACACTCCTGGATTTTTTCTCCTACTATATTGTTTTCTTTCTTTTAATTTTATTTATTTGTACCATGTATTTTGTATGGTTAGGTTAGGTTAGGCGTATCTGGCTTAGCCTAGGTCCTGGCTCATTGAGCCTATACTACCGCTCATCAGTTTCGGTTGCTTCCTATAGCATCTCTCTGATCAGTTGGTTTTGGCCCAGTGGGCTTTATGCTACTGCTTTTCAGTTCATTTGCTTCCCGATAGCATCTCTCTGATCAGTTGGTTTGTCCTAGGCTTAGTTGTTTTGTTTTTGGTCTTACCGCCTCGTGGTCACTACGCGATCACGAGTCAGCCAGACGCCTGCCCAGTCTCCTTCCCCCCCTCCCGCTCTTCCATAGAGTCGGGGGAGGGTGGGTCGGTCTGCCCATGCTCGCTCCAGCATACCCGAGCCTGCTTCCCTCCTCTCCCCCCAGGCGGAGGGGGCCAGGGAGACGGGACAGACCCAGACTGGACTCGACCTCTCCGGCTTCTCGGTCCGTCCCGGGTGGTAATGTGTTGGGGGGGTACTGGCCTTTCCCCCCATCCGTGTGCTTCCTGTCGCTCGTGTTTTCGCTCGAGCCTGTATGTCTGTCTCACTCTTTTTCCCACCTTACTAGGGCTCTTTATGATCGGAGTCCTGGCATCCAGCGGAAAAGAATGGTTAGGTCCCCCAGTAGAGTGTACCGGAACCATACAGTGGGTCCCTGCTAACCTTCCCGTATTGCCGGTTACTACACTCCGCTACGCACTGGACTTGGTCCGGTTCGTTTGAGTTTGTAGGTTTAAGTGGTTTATTTGATTAACTATAAAGTTTATCTTAAGTACCTTAACCCTTCCCCCCTCCCTTACGTGTCTTACCGGATCTCTCCTGATATAGCCTATTCAGGCGAAGCAGGGGGGGGTTATGCCCAAATTTTTCCGAGCTCCGTCATGCAACGGAGTTCTGTCCTCATCCTGTAATTGAATGCTCTTTAAGATACTCATGTGGTCCTTCCCCCTTACAGACCACCACTGTGAGCATCCGGATGCGCCCCACACTTCAGGACCCATGTGGACCCGAGTTGCCGGTCCCATGCTCCATGCGCGACTCTGCCACGGGGACATCCAGTCTGGTACCCTGAGACGTTACCATAGGTTTCCTATCCTGGTGAGCCGCTTTTAGAAGGGTAGTATTCCATCTCCGTTAGCTGCTCCGCTTCTGTTGTAGTGCTTAAAGTTTTTCATCATTCCTTTAACTAAGGCATCTAAGTTTAAGTAAAATACTTTAAGTTTTGTTTTAAGTGATTCTTAAATCTAATTACGCCTCCTCTTCCAGGCGCCGGCAGTGAGGGATACCGCACTGGCAACCCTGCGGGCCTGGGTCGGCGGTTTTGGGAAGAAAGCCGCCAAGGGTATGCCCACATCTTAGAGAAGCGGTTGGCGCTGTTAATCTTCCCGGAGGCAAAGCGACAGGTACGTCGACTCCAGTAGAGGCGGCCCCGACTACGCCTTCATCCAACAACAGCTGGCGCCTCATTAACTGACAAAACCAGGATATCTCCCGGATGTCGCGACTTTAGATATTAATGTGGAAACCTATGGTAGGTGTAGACGACCTGTTGGTCGAGGTAGGTATGTGGACACCCAAGGGTCACCCTTGGGCGTAACTGTTTCTTCTACTCCTGCAACCTCTCCATCCTTCAAGGCTTTACAGGTGATGAAGTGTAATACTCCTCCCTGACGCTTCGGTTAGACCTAAGGTCCAGGGTCAATCGGTGAATCCTTGTCCTAAACGTCGTCCGTCGTTCTACGAGACGGCTTCGGCGTCCATCCTCCTCGCGTAGTCCTCCGCTGGGAATCCGGGCAGACAGGTCTAAAGCTTCTAGCTCCGGCTCTAAGTCCTCGAGGAGTAAATCCCCAGAGAGAGATCTCCCCCCCGCAGAGTCACAGTTTTCCGCTACCCTTGGTCCGATTTCAGGCCACCCTTGACTCCAATGCTGCCTGTTGCAAACAGTGGGCGACCTGGTTGGTCCCTAAAGAGTAGCATGGAACAAATGATCTCTCGTTGTCTGATAGGATTACTTCCCAGGACTCCATTTATAGCCGGTACTGAGAGAAGCCCCTCTAGCCTCTCCTCCACTTTCCCATACGAGTGGACTCAGCTTCCTCCGTATGACTCGCTACCTCCGTTCTCGAGAGCAATCCATGGAGAGTAGCGTCATACCCCCTCCTTCCAGGACGTCTCATTTCTATACCGAATTTGGAACGCGAAGGATAAAGTACTTCGAGGTTCCTACCCGGAAGACCTCCAGCCTCCGTTCATAGGCCTACGCAGACGGCTTACACTTCAGCATGGTTCGGGATGATAGGTGTACCAAAGGAGAACAGTCCTCTATTCACGAGACCAGGCTCAGAGAGAAATGGCCAGTCTTTAGAGGCTGGATTGTTCTAATACCAAGATACAACCTTTTAAGAGTCCCTTTACATTTTCATAACATAATGGCTGAGAGTACCACGCTCCGTTCCGGCAAAGATCGCGAGGTCTACCATCCATCGGCCCAGAAGGGGAACCCATGCCTCATTGAAGGAAGCATATCCCACATCTCCGTACGCTCCCCTCAGCCGGATAATTGTGGGAAGACTTGAAGGGGGGGGGGGGGGGAACACCTTCTCAGCTGGCAAACTCAAACCTGACTGTGCTATGGAGCAGTTTGGTGAAAAGCTACCCAGGCTCCCAGATAGCCTTTTCAGCTGAATTTGACGCGAAATCGCGATTAGCCAGGCATTAACTCTATGCTATGTCCGAGGTAGCACCATAGCCTATGGCTCATAACCGCTTTTAAAACTCATGACCAAAGCCCTGACTCAAACGGTACAGTCGTAATATGTTTTAGTTTGCCACTGCTGAACGAATTGTAGGAAGCATGTCCTACAATAGGCAACATTCGAACATAGCCGAATAGGTTACTCTCGTCTAGCATCTGGGGGCAGATCTCTTCCCAGACGCTATGGTGAAGGAAGTCGCAGTCAGAGTCTACGAGGCTGCACCAGAGCCTTAAGACCGTTGGGTCCTTACGGGCCCCCCACTTTGTTTTAAAAAGGGGGAGGAGGCAAGACCTAACACTAAAGTTAAGGGACAGAGAAAACCTAGCGTTTCCATCCTTTACCAGAAAAAGCAGCCACGCTTTCTCAGCAAGTTCCAGCGGTGCCCTTGTGCAAACAGCCAACCTTCCACTTCTAAGGCTCATCACAACCATCTTAGTGATTCCCCTCACCTCAGCCCTCCACCTCTTACGCCAGCTCTCCAGCTTACATCAAGCTGCGGAGTCAAGCTTCACTAAGTATCCGCTCGGGTAAGGGAGGCAGAGGTAAGCGTTTCCTTCGGTGGGAGGGGGTCGGGAGGCCCCTTTTAATAGGGGAAAGCACTTCAGAGGAGGTCGAGGCGGTTACCAGAACCATGAAGAAACTTCAGGTAGGAGGGAGGCTGTTTTCACTTTGCCAACGTGGAACTTCAGCGAATGGGCTCAGAGCATAGTGGTCAAAAGGCCTGGGTTTTTGGAGGCTGGTTGACGGAACCGCACCATCCATCCAGACCTTTCCGTCAACTTCCTTCCGGAATTGACAGAGTACGCAGAGGACCTCCTTCATAAGGAGCTATAGCGAGAGTCAAGAGATTAAATTTCAGTCGCTTGTTCAGCGTGCCAAAGAAGGCTCACACAAAAGAGTGGTTATCTTAGACTTGTCCCGCTTAAACTTAGCCATCCGCTGCGACAATTCAGATGCTCACGATCTCGCAGGTGCGGACCTTATTCCCCGTGGGGCCGTCACCACTCTCTAGCGATCTTACAGACTGCCTACTATCATATCCCTATTGCAAGACACTTCCGTCATATCTGGGTTTCAGATCGGAGACCCAGGCATTCCTCTTCAAGGTGTTCCCTTTCGGACTCAACGTGGGGGAGAGGGGCACAAAGGTGTTCACGAAACTAGCGGAAAGTGGTAGTGCAACAACTCAGGTCACAGGGATTATGGTAGTAGCGTAATCTCGACGATGGTTTGATCTGGGCCTTCACAGTCGAGGAATGCAACAGAGCTACACTGAAAGTGATTCAGTTCCTTGAATATCTAGGCTTCAAGATAACAGGACCAAGTCAAGACTCACTCGCAGAGTCAAACTTTCAGTGGCTGGGTCATTCATGGAATCTATCCTCCATACTCTGTCGATTCCATCAACCAAAAAAGAAATGCGAAGTCCCAGTCAAGCAATTTCTAAGTCACAACTGGCGTCAAGGAGGGCTCAGGAGAGGACCTGGGGTCTCTCCAGTTTGCATCAGTGACGAACGTCTTAATGAAAAGCCAAACTGAAGACCTAACCAGAATCTGGCCTCACGAGCATGTCAGGTCCGGGACAAACTATCCTCAGTCCCTCTGATTCTAAAGAATCGACTTCGGGAGGCCGTGGGCGAAAGTCAAGAATTTGTCAGTGTCAGTACCCCTTTCAGTTCCTCCACCCATGGATCACCATCCACACGACGCGTCCTTAAGCTGTTTGGGGATGGTATGTCCCAGGTCAAAAAGGTTCAAGGAACTTGGTCACCGTCAGTTCAATCAGTTTCCATATAAACGTACTGGAGGCAATGGCATGTTTCTTGACTCTAAAAAGTTACGCCCCCAAAGTACTCCCACATAAAGCTAGTTTCTGGAACAGCGCAGTGGTAGTACATTGTATAAAACAGGGAGCTCCAAGTCACGTCATCTAAATACATGTCATCGGTAGCCATCTTTCTCCCTGCAGACAAGTTCAGTGGCATCTCTCCTCCACTCACATAGCTGAGTGAGAACGTCATAGCAGACGCGTTATCCCGATCAGTTGCCCCTAGAGCGATGGTCACTGACAACAGTCGTTCCAATGGATCCTTCAAAGAGGTTCCAGGGCTACAAAGTGGATCTCTTCGCATCTCAGCGAATCACAACTGCCGTGTTATGGGGCCCCCAACCTGACCCTCTGGCCTATGCCAGGACGCCCTGCTCTAGACTGGGAACACTGAAGAAGATTTAGTCTTTCCTCCGTGAATCTTCTCAATGAAAGTTTTAAACAAACTCAGAACATTCAGGGTCAGTGGCTTCTAGTAGCCCCAGACTGGCCGAAGAGCAATTGGTATCCCCTAATTCCTGGAGCTGGCACTGGCGTCCTCTGTCGGATTCCCCAATCCCAGGCTCTCCCAGTCAGTACAAACGAAGACTGTGTTCGCTTCCTCAGGATTCATAAAAACTAACTTTAGGACTTCATGAAGTTTGCGGCAAAAGATCTGCGAATATTGACCCTCAGAATATTCTCTTCTTGGAATCCGATAAAAGGGATTCAACTTTGAGACAGTATGATGCTGCTGTCAAAAGTTAGCCAATCTTCCTGAGAGAATCAGATTATTTAGAAATCATGACAGTTAATTCACTATATCCCTTTTTTCAGAGTCCTATTTGAAAAGGTTTAGCAGCTAGCCGATTACGACAACAATCAGCTTGAACCAGATATTTCCCAATTTGGTTCAACATAGACTTGACGATTCCTACTCCTCGTCTATTCCTAAGGCATGTGCTAGACTCAGACCTTTCTGTAAGGCCTACGTCGTTTCATGGTTCTTAAACGATGTTCCTAAAACTGGCTTCAGAAACCGATAATGACACTGCGCGTTTTATATGCTCTTAAGAAAACCCTATTTTTATTAAGCTTAGCTTCAGAGCCAGAATTTCCAGAACTGTCGCTTTATCCAAGATCCGGATCCATATTCAATTCCTTCCCACAGGGGAAGTCCTACTTGCTCCAGGAACGTAGCTTTTTAGCAAAGAATGAAGACCTTTGATGAGGTGGGAACCTTGGACGGTACTACCCCTTTCCACAAGATGTATCTCCTTTGTCCCAGTTTACAACCTTACGAGCCTTTCTGTCCAGGACCTCCTCATCTTCACGGGTCCCCTCTTTAAAAGAGGGAAAAGGTGGAACTTTATCCTTAAGGCATCAGGCAACAATCCTGTACTTTTTAAGCAAGCCAATCCTGACTCTTTCCCGAAAGCACAATGAATGTCAGGGCATTAGCCACCTCAATTAATTATTCATCAACAATGAACTTCGATGAGTTGAAAAAGTATACCGATGGAAATCGCCGACAGTGTTCAAACGTCATTACCTTAAGTCCTTGAAGCTGCTGAAATTTTCAGCAGTAGCACCGGGTAACATAGTTTCCCTGGACTCTAGTTAATTTGTAGTAGAAGATTCAGTCCTCCTTTCTACTGCCTCACCCAACAGTTCGGCTGATTCCTGCCGTGTTCATTTACATTCACCTTGTTTCTTAGCTGCTTTTATGATGATGTAGTGGTTGCCCCTTTTTTTTTGCTAGGACACTCACAAGATTGATATAGAATATTGATCTCATGGATGTTTACCCCCTTATTTTTATGCTAGGGGATACATCTATTTAAATGGTTACGGTTTTTGTATATTAAGTCATATACATTCCTTATATATTATCATTGTTGATTTAATTTGGTTCATTTGATTATTTATTGCGTATTATATTTTTGATACATGCCTTTTACACAGATCCATTTTGGTTACATGTAAA
This sequence comes from Macrobrachium nipponense, assembly GCF_015104395.2. Classification (NCBI taxonomy): domain Eukaryota; kingdom Metazoa; phylum Arthropoda; class Malacostraca; order Decapoda; family Palaemonidae; genus Macrobrachium; species Macrobrachium nipponense. The sequence continues at coordinate 117,219,909 of NC_061100.1, forward strand.
CCATTTTACCTCTGTACATATGTAAATTACCTTTGATAAGAAACATGATAGAATTAAGTGTAATTTAAGACATATTTCTAATTTTGTATCCATGTTGTATTTTGTATCTTTTTAGCAATTATATTCTTTTATATTTATTTTTCCTCTTTTTATTTGAGACCTATTCTGATTTATTTTATTACCTTTTGTTTACAATCTATGTGGCTCTTTCTCTGGTACGATTTCGCGCGCGACACGACTGAGCCCAGAAAGGGATTTTTTGACAGTAAGGAAAAATCTATTTCTGGGCGATTTGGCTCGTTGTCCGCCAGCGAAATCCCACCCTACCCATCCCCTTCGCCCAAGATTGTCTGCTAACTTCAGGATGGGCCACCAGGAGCGCAGCAGTCGGCTAGCATGGGATGGAGTGAGTAGTATACGAGCTGCTCACTCTGTGGGTCGGCTCTCCTCTTGGAGGGTTTTTGTAGTGGTAGATTCTTTTTGGCATTTGGCTCGTGGTAGTTGGGTCTCACTCGCCTAGTGTTCATACCGACACCTCCTTGTAGGGTGAGCCGCGTCAGTTATACTGACCTTTTTCTTTATTTTAATTTATTCTCTGGTATGTGTTAGTACATTTACCCTAGAATAATGATTAAAGGATATTTCGCTGGGCACACGAGCCAATCGCCCAAAAAATAGATTTTTCCTTACGTCAAAATCCCTTTTATTATTATGCGAAAATATTAGTACAACATACACATGTACCATAGAAATTCTCTCTCTCAGTAAAAGAAGAGATTTTCATTATCCTGAGACTTGGCCAACGACACAACTTGACAGTTTTGTTGACCCAGCCAACTGCTTGCTACTTGGATTTCAAACAACCAACACGGGTAAAATGCATTTTTCTTTCATTCTTTACATCAATCTTTTTAATTTATCAACTAAATCTTACTAATTCACTTTAGTATTTTTTCGTTTAATGATTTAATATTATTGCTGTTTACATATATTGATTTTTGTTCATGAAACTTACTGACAGATATATATATATGCTGTATTCTCCGAAGTCCCGAAAGAATTTTCACAATTCGCGGTCACACGCAGTGGGGCGCCAGGTGGTAGTACCCATTCCCGCCGCGGGGGAGGCGATAATCAGAACTATTCCATTTTCTATTCATATTTTTTCTGTCGCGGTCGTAACAACTGTTTACAGACCTCCGCCTAGGATTTTGAAACTCATTAGCCGCTTCAGTATCCTAATTATTCTTTCGATTATTGACTTGATTTTTTGGCTAGGAAACACTATCGTAATTTTTTCATTTCATTTGGATGTCTAAGCTAGTAGCCTAGTTTCAGACTTGTTGTCTGCATGGGGTAAGTGAGCTACCGGAACTTTCGGTAGCACTCGATAGTATATATGACGTTTTATGTTTTTCTTGTCATAAGTTCATGTAATTAGGGTAATGTGTGACTGTTACGGAAGAAGGAGGATTCATGTACGCATTTTAGAGCGTGTAGAATCAGGAGTTTTCCTCCACAGTAAACAGAAGTTAGAAATTAAAAAATGGAAACCTTCTAACCTCCTGTAGATTTTCTTTTGCTAACCCCCTGGGGGTGGGGTATGGATTACGGGCCTAAAGAATTGTCTGCTGAGGATTACAATCAAGTAATCTTAGACTAAAGTGCTCTCTCTCCAATCAGTGCTGTGGAAGTGTAAGTGCCCCTTGTGTTGTGGAGGGGGCCGTTTAGATCGGCCATAATGCCTCTAGGCCTGGACCTCTGTCGGACTCTCAGGACTCAGGGAGAGGGGCATGTCCGAAAGCCCGCAAGAGGTTACGGGGGCTCTCCCACCGTCTGGTCGTCCCTTGGCAGGACTGTTGACGCTTCCCAGGCTGCTAAGATCGTGCACGCAGTGCACGAATCTTGAAGATTGCTTCTTGTCCTCCGAGGCGTCCCTCCCCGCGCAAGGGTTGGAGCTCTCCGGAAGGACTTGCAGCCCTCTAAGAAGCTTTAGAGAGAGGACGCTCAACGTCCATCTCTCAGTCAGAGGAACGTCAGATCGGCCCATAACGCCTCTAGGCTAGACCTCTGTCGGACTCAGGAAACCAGGGAGAGGGCATGTCAAAAGCCGAAGGAGGGTTACGGTTTTTTCATGCTGATCTGGCTTCCTTTCAGGCTCAGTCCCTGGTTGTCGCTTCCCAGGGCCGCGAAATCGAGCACGTCACGAATCTTGAAGGATTGTTTTCTCGTCCTCCAGGCGTCCTCCCACAGCAGGGGTTGGAGAGCCTCTCAGAAGGACCTCCGCGCCCCCTAAAACGCTTTAGAGAAGAGGACGCTTCACGTCCTCTCTCTCGTCACGAGAGGATGAAAGAGTCCTGTGGCCCTGTCAGGGCTCTCGAATTTTTATTTACATAACCGAGGAAGTAAAGGTCCTTACGGGTAATGTATGTGCTCAGGAAGAGACCCAACAATTGACCCTTTTTCGAAGAATGCACTGGCTTTTCCTAAGGGACATATTAAGAGGCTCTTCATCTTGCCAGAAGAGTGATTTGAGCCTCCTGCGAGTGAAACGCTCATGAGTTAGAGCTTTTTTTCAACCTCGCTAGCATTCCAAAAGAATTTGGTAATCAGGACTTCTAGAATTCCACCTTTTGGAGGAGCAACTCAGTATTCGTCTCCCTCTCCTCATGGCGCTCGTATACGTTATGTACGGTCGCTGTACTTCGAAAAGCAAGCTGATAAGTTTGACCGGCAGCTGCTTTGCACAGTCAAACACTTTAGTCTCTGGTTCGGCATAAGAAGGGCATTTAGACCGTGAGGAAACTTGGAGGTGCTCGACGTCCTATAAGTAGGACATTCTCCAGGACGCTACCTGCAAGCACCTTGCCGAAGGTTGGTCTTTCGGACGCTCAGCGTTCCTTGCTGAGTGCGTTTACTGGAATGTTCTTTTGCATTACTAGACGCACGTTGTCGCACATGCGGCCACTGTCCTTTGTAAGAGGTAGGAAGGCCTTTAAGGCCAGTCTTGAAGACGAAAGCCATACGTCTTCCTTTAGTGTTCACACACTTCAAGCATCGTGGCGGCGCTCATTGAGACTCGCATGAAGTACGTCCCTTGAAATATTCAACGTCATACGCCAAATGCGTGTTTCGTCATAACATTGAGATGTTGGCAAGGTCGCTCGCCAGGACGCCTCTTGGCGGGCCTGCCTGCAATCAGGGCGATCAAAGAGTTCCCTCTGAAACGTCTTTCAGAAGACTTGGTGTTCTCTGCTCAGACCGCTCGTAGCTACGCATGGGGGACCTTTTTTTTGAGGCTCTCAGCAGGACGCTTTCCCATGACGCTAAGCAGGACGCTTTTGAGGACGCTCGGCAGGACGCTTGTGAGGACGCTTTTGTGACATTCGCCAGGACGCTTCGGTGGAAGCTCGGCAGGACGCTTTGCCGAGAGCAAGCTTGTAGAAGGCGTCTTATTTGCTGTTCAGGACGTTTCTTAGGACCTTGACGCTTTATAAACCTCGTCAAGAGAGGGTTTTTTCAGGACTCTCCAACATGACATTCCTTTCAAGAAATTTTTTTTAAAAAGGATCGGTTTAGCGAGAAGACAACCCGAGATTTTTTCTTCGATCCCTCTTTCTCTCTTCATCGATTTCTCTGAGAATCGGGAAGATTAATAGACTCGGATTCCTGGGTGACTTCTGGAAAGACTCATGTAAGGGTTTTCCCCTATTAGCAAAGTGCTAATAGTTTTTGTCAGTAGGACGTTCCCCTTGTCAGATACTAACGTTTGTCATTTATGGGGGGACCCCTCATAATGGGTAGTTCTCATTGACATAGATTTTACGTTTTATCGTTAGCGGATAAACTCTTTACAAATTTTCGAAGAGCTCTCATTCCATTTCAGGGCTCCTCCGGGGAGTAAGAAAAAGACTTGTAGACTAGATTTTCCAGGAAGTCTTATGTCCAATGATTTCATAAGAACTTGAACGGTCCCTTTTCGATCCCTCGGTTCTCTCTTGATGATCTCTATTGCGATATTACTCCGCTTTTTCTTGGCAAGTCAAGGATTCTTTTAAAAAGTCTCATTCATTAGAAGTGGCAGTCGTTTTCCTTTCTTTCTCCTCTTCCTCGTCGAGAAAGATGTAGTAGAGAATTCCGATGTTCAAATTACTACAATACTTACGTAGTTTTCTTTTGCGTCATTTTGCTCACGCCTGGGTCACGTCATATACGCATATCTATTTACCCTGCGGATAGGAATCCGAAGAACTGTTGTTCTAATGTATTTATTTGACACTTCCCTTCACCTCCAAGAGTTTTCGGAGTAAACAACTCTTCAGGATTGTTACACAACAACCAACTCAGCTTCTGTATTTAGCGAATTCTGTTTCGTTTAAATAGGCCCTGCTTGAGAGTTTCCTTTTGCTCGATAATATCATACCTATTCCTCGTAAAGGGATAGCTGTCAACTCAGGCGATAGTATTCCTGTTTCACCATTGAAGCTTTCCTCGAGGAAGACTTCTCCTTCCCTCTTTTTGATAGAGATCGAGGTTGGTCGATCTCCATCCTTATTTGTTTTCGGGAAGGAGAATTTTAGGATGGGATCGTTGTTCAGAATCTTATAAATATACTACGTAATATTAACCTCGCGACATGATTCTACTAAGAAGTTGAATTGTCCGAGGGTAGGCGCATATCCTAGTTATTCTACGGATTGCGACTTAGATGATAAGTATTCTAATTGAACTGCAACACCACTCAGCTTCTGTATTTAGGGAATTTTTGTTTCGTTTAAATAGGCCTGCTTGAGAGTTTGCCTTTTGCTCGATATTTCATACTAGCCCTTCGTAAAAGGAGTAGCTGGCCGCAGGCAGATAGTGCGAGACATGAACAGGCTGCTGTTACTGTGATCTACGCAGTACGGCTAGCTCGGTGTCCATGCGCGGTTGGTTTACGTCTCTCTCCCTTGCGGAAATGGCTGATAAACCGTCTCTCTGCCCTCAATCCATGGATTTTAGCCTCGGTTGAGGAATTTTCTATTAATCATGAATGACCATGCCTTCCGTTTCTTAGAAAATTTCAACAAGATATCTCTTAGACTTGTTTCGTGCGTGTTTTACCGCCGTAGCAGAATTCTGTACGATCTACGCGGTATAGCAACTATAATATCTCTACTGCTTTATGCAAAGCGCAGCCTATTTGGGAAGAAGCAGGCTGAGTGAGGGAAAGGGATGAGTTTGGCTGGGGACCCAGTGCCTCGCTGAGAAGCTTGTTTTCCCTGAAGCAACGCAATTCAGACCTCTACAATTTTTCTCAGAAGAAATTGGAATAACATCAAATCTAGTAATAATTCTATTTTCTCTCACGGCTTGATGATCACCTCGGGTGATAGCGAGAGGGTGCCAGACATCCGACAGAGGAACAGATGTTCTGCACATTGGTCTGAAAGAATTGAAGCCAAATTGGGCGGCTCTCCAGTTTCCTCGAATGGTGAGTTTGGATCCGTGGCCCAAATCATCTCGGAAAAAAAAAAAAAATAATTCTCAGCTCTCTCAAGCTCAAGAAGAAGAGAATTGGTTTGGGCTTCGCACGGAACGTACGATCTCAAGATGTTCGTTAAACTAGTGCACTTCCGTGCGGTCTTCTCGATCGAAGGCAACACTACTGACGTCTGAGTAATCCTCACTTAGAATTAATTTCGAAAGTGAGGAGAGACTGCGGGCCGTCCCTTCGTTAAGTTTTTCGTACACATTGAGACGAAGAGCTTCTCTTAATTTTGTTCCCTATTCATGATCCTAGAGGATTAGCTTTAGTCGCCACATGTTGGCCTCTAAGATGTTGGATTCACAGAAGGTCAGTTAATGCCAGAGAATTGTCAAAGACCCTTCCCGAGGAATCGGTGTAATCTAACATCGTCACTTATGAAGTACTAATATCTCTCCTCTCTGAGTCTGAAGGCGTTCAGACTATCGAGAAGCGTAAGATTCTTCAAGATTAATGGCAGTCTCTTGGCCCGGCAAAGCAGTGCTGGGCTATTTTCGTGTTCAATCGGAGGGTGCCGTTTCTGGAGATTAGTGAAGGGAAATGACCTGTTCCTCCACCTCGCCTCTGGGAATTGCTTTATGGTGTCTTCTTAACGTAGAAGTATGAGATAAGCTAGAGTCCTAACTATTGTAGAATATGCAAATATGTTGTTGACGGCTCTTGGCTCAGAGTTCGTTCTGTCAAACCACCAAAGCTTTCACGATCTTGAGGTCTGGGGAGATCTTGACAATTCTCTGGATTCGCAGTTCCGGCATGTAACTTAGACGTAGTCTGAGTTTCTGATCCAAAGCTTTCAAGAACCTATCCTTTCTGCTAACTTAATACCGTGACCAGAAAGGCTAACATTCTAACCGCTCTAGCCACGGCAAGAGGGTTTAGTGAGGTTTTGCCATCATCCGTAGTTTTTAGCTTTAAAGGGACATAATGCGGTCTGTCCTCCTAAGCCTTCCGTTCTTGATAAGAAACGCTAACTGTCTAACCCTTTGACCCGAAGGCCCCTTTTTGGAACCAAGGGATGGAACAAATTTGGGCAAGGGCATTAGAGTCCTGTGCCCTGTCGGGTCTCTCAAGTTTTAATCTTGGGGGAATAAAACTATAAGAAAGTCGAGGTCAACGGACAATCTGCTTGTTCCGTAAAGACCAGACTGTTCATGTCCAAGAACACCTGGCATTATAGTCCCCAAGAGTTTCTTTTAATAAGTCACATTCATTATGTTTGCATAAAGATTTGATATTTTTTTCTTAATATGAAGGCTCAAGAGGTGAGGGCGCGGCCTCGGAAAAAAGCCCCCCCCATTTCAACAGGGCATGCCACTCAGTATACATCCTGAGTGCCACGCTTAGCGAAGCAACTCTGTGTTCGCTTCACACTTCCCGACGGGATGTGAATAACGACATTTGAGATCTGTAAGTCGCTGGCCATACATATCCTTAGATATTTTATTGGGGCAGCAAGCACACGAATCCCTATCCTATAGACAAGGGATAGGTGTTGCTTTTAACTTTGAAGGGATTTTGGTCCGCTTGAGGCGCGTTTCCCTTTTCTTTAGCCTAGAAAGTTTTATGGAGCTAACTTTGTTAGGTTAGGTCAGGTGGTGGTTTTTAGCTTCGTTGCACCTCAGAAGTATGGTCAATGGTCTAGTCACATTGTGGTCACGCCCCGTTGACAGATCTCTAGAGCGCACCAGCATTACAGTTCTCCTACTCGCTGGCAACTCTAGTAACGCAAAGCAGACTTTGGTGACAGTAATCACGAAGTCGGCTATGTAACAGGTGAGGATCAAGATGTATATCATCTACTAATTTAGTTTTCCCAAATCCTATTCTGTCTCTTCCCACCATCCGAAGGTGGGATTAGCTATATATATATCTGTCAGTAAGTTTTCATAACAAAATGTTATTGTTATAAATACAATTAAGTTTGTTCATACTTACCTGGCAGATATATATAATTAAATGCCCACCCACCCCCTCCAGCAGTACAGTGCACTGATAAAATATGAATAGGCAAATGGGAATAGTTTCCTGATATCCGCTCCCAGCGGCGTGAATGGTACTACCCCTGGCCGCCCACTGCGTGTGCGCGAATTTTGAAATATCTGTCGGACTTCGGATAATACAGCTATCTATATATCTGCCAGGGTTTTTTTTTTTTTAAAAGTATTAACAAACTTAATTGTATTATAACACTATCCATATTTAAAAATTAGTAATCATCATCACATACAGACTCTGTAAGAGAGAGAGAGAGAGAGAGAGAGAGAGAGAGAGAGAGAGAGAGAGAGAGAGAGAGAGAGCGAGAGAGAGAAGAAGAGAGATTATCATAGTATTTGTAAATAACTTTCACATATGATTTTTTTGTAATTACAGTTAATTATTATTTAATTTTATTATTATTATTATTGTTGTTAAAAATGATGGCAGAATTAAGGGAGTTGATTTTATATATTGTTTTTTCTATTTTCGTACAATTCGCTTCTCAGCTCAGCGATGTTTCTGAGTAACTGGCCAATATTCATATTGGAATTTTTCAAAAATTGTAATGCTGAAGGACTCTTTATTAGAACCATGAAATCCAGGTCCAGGTCAAGCAGGGGTCGTTCGTCAGGTGCCGGTATTCTTCCGTAAGCGTAGTGACGCATGACTTAGGCTACATTTATGGGAATGTTTTAAGACCCATAAAACAAGGACCCCCTTCGCCCCAGAATCAGCCAGATCCCTGCCCCCTACGTACCTGTTGGCCAAGAAAATCACACCATCTTAACCCCGTACGTCCCGAGATAGGCCCAGCCTAAAATTCGTCGGCCGAGTTCTGGGACGACCTACGAGTCAACGCCCCCCGGATGATGCATCGCTTCGATGGATTAGAGTCCTGTTTACCAAACCGCCCCGTTGACGAGACCATACAAATGTTTTTTGACCAGAGTTTACAGGGACCCCGACACTCCATCCTTAAACATCCCAGAGCATGCCCTTCGAGCCCTGCTGGAAATCTGCACTAAGAAGGCCCCTTTTTCCTGACCACCGCAACTATAGTTCACACCAGATCGACTGCGTGGTGATGGGATCTCCCCCTTGGGTCTTTTCGCATTTCCTATAATGGGTACCGTCGAAGAGAGGATCTTCAGATTTCCAGAAACCGAGGATGTACGTGACGCTACATTATGACACCTTCGCTGCGCCGACTCCCAGGATGAGAATGAGCAGCTGCGACGTGCCTCCACGCCCACAGCTGCCTCAACGTTCACGATTTGAACATTGCAATAATTGCCGCCTCCCCTTCCTTGACGTCCTTGTCGACCGCGAGATTCTGAATTCAGCAACGAGGGTGTACACGGAAGCCGACGAACCTGGGAATGTGCATGAACGGTGAGAGTGAGTGCCCTGAGAGTATAAGCGCTCCACCATCAGCGCCTTCGTCAGGAGTGCCCTCCTCACACTGCTCCTCCCTGGAATGACACACACAGTGAGTTGGAGCGCGCCGCCCAGGTCCTCGTCCGACAACGGACACACCAATCGTGCTGTGATGAGTCAATAAGAAAAGTATGGATGCCTGGGCACCACCAGGAACCCCGCCCCGACGTTGCAGAGCCCATCAAGCTTTTGTGCTACAAGGGGCACTTCCCCGAGGTAACAGGAGAACGAACAAGCCCTCAAAAGATCATCGAGAAACGTCAGCCCCGCCGACCCAGACAGAAATATTAAAATGATTATATTTATAAACGAGAGACGAGCGCTGGGTGATGAAGCAATCCCTTCGGCGCCCCTGGCAGGATCCCTTGAAGAAGACGAGTGTGGGCTACCGTTACACATGCCACCTCGAGATACCTCTGCAAATACGTCGTATGACCTCCATGTGCGTTTCTCCAAGCGAATCCTCCTGCCCACTCCAAATAAGAGCCATATTCACCACGCCCCAAGACTGCTCATAACAACGGATAAAAGAAATGAAATATTATCCCTAATATCATGATAATAGTCAGACACAGATCCGACGTCTGCGCCTCCTAAGAAGCCCTTAATAGTAAGGAGACCCAAACTTAAATATACTCAAAAACTTTTTCTCCTTCCCCCCCGCC
>NC_061100.1:117234514-117347014 GCF_015104395.2 Macrobrachium nipponense
AGTACATTCAGCATCTCCGCCTTCATCCAAGAAGGCCCCTTTGTCCCCTCCTGATGGGCCTCCTCTGGGCTTCTGGGAGGTCTCTCGGGCTTCTAATGTAGAAGCCTCACAGGCAGCCTCGCTGCCTGATCTGGGTATGTCCCAGAATGACACCTTGATCAGTGCACCTCATAAGGCTCAGGTGCACGCTGCAGAGATGGTGCCTCTTAGAAATAAGAGACCCCGTACTCCATCATCATCTCCACCTATATCCCCACACCATAGTAGGGTTCCCAAGAGAGGAAATAGCAGGTCTCTTGAGGATCTGCCTAGTTCCTCTTTGAAACAAAGACCAAGACCAAGTCTTTCCAGACCAGCCCAATCCAAGTCCAAAAAGTAAAAAAAAAAAAAAAAAAATCTAATAGTAAATAATGGCACTATGTCAGTGGAACATACGAGGTTTCCATTCAAACAGAGAACAGGTCCGGGTCCTTTTCAAGGAGCATAATTTAGCTGCCCTTTGTTTGCAAGAGACTAAAGTTGGTAATGTTTCTCCTAATTGTGGACAAAACTTTATTTTTCACAGATCTCCACCACCTGTAGGTGAACGTGCTCATGGTGGTACATGTATTATTGCGGCCAAGTCATACCACAAAAAGTTATCAATTAGACTCCATATTACAAGCTTGTGCAACACAGATTTTCATCAACAAATGGGTCACTCTGTGCTCTCTTTATCTAGAACCTGGCCTAGAAACTCGATTGGTGGACAGAGCTGGCAATCCAAGACAATTAGAGGTTGAAGATTTGCAATCACTTTTAGATCAACTACCTCAGCCTTTCATTCTGATGGGGGATTTCAATGCAAAACATACTTTGTGGGGGGAAGGTAGGTGTGATCACCGTGGTTTTATAATTGAAAGATTAATAGATTGCAATGATGTAGTTTTAATGAACAACGGTTCTCCTACAAGGTTTGATGTAGCCCATAACTCTTGTTCAGCAATTGATCTTACAATATGCTCGTCGTCATTACGATTAGATTATAAGTGGTCAGTGGATGAAAATCTCTATGGGAGCGACCACTATCCCATCCATCTTAAGTATGTACAAAATACATCCTCCCCATCTTTACCCAAGTGGAAGATAAAGGAGGCAGATTGGCAGCTGTATGAAAAATCTACCCAAGTCAATTGTAAGGCCAATGAATTTCCTTGCCCCTCGGCTGCCTACGAATATCTCGCTAGTATAATGATTGGAGGGGCAATGATGTCAATTCCTAAAACATCAGGGAAACCCCGTCGTCCACTGGTACCTTGGTGGAATAATAAATGTGCCTTGAGTAGGAAAATTGCAAGAGCCAGTTACAAGCGATATCGAAGGCGACCTGTCTTGGTTAATAGAATAATATACAAGAAAAACCTCGCCAAACAAAAGCAAGTTTTTAAAGAAGCAAGGAGGGAGTCCTTCGTTAGGTACATATCAGAATTAAAGTATAACTCTCCTTTTTCTCTGGTTTGGGATAGAATCCGTAAATTACTAGGGAAATTTTCCCCTTCTCCTTTACCTATTTTGAAAATCAACTTGGTAGTTATATCGGATGCAAGAGAGGTGGCAGAGGCCTTTGCTCGGCACTTTTCAAGCATTTCAAGCCCAGTCACTACTCCCCTGAATTTCGCAATATTAGAAACATGACTATAGTTAATCCGCCTGTTTGTTCAAATTCTGAGGCATATAACCTTCCATTTAGTATTGTCGAATTCGAATATGCCTTATCTTTGTCCTCTCCAACATCACCTGGAGAAGATGATATTATTTATGCAATGATTTCTCACTTACCTCTGGAGTCAAAAAAATTCTTTGTCAATGTTTTAAACGAATTCTGGTGCTCAGGGACTTCATATAAGTTGTGGGAAAACTCTGTTATAGTTCCTTTTTTAAAACCCGGAAAGGACCCTAGTCATCCCAAAAGTTATAGGCCTATTGCTCTTACCAGTTGTGTCTTCAAGATTTATGAACGAATGGTGAATTTTCGTCTGATATGGTTATTAGAAACAAAGAACCTGTTGTCGAAGAGGCAATTTGGCTTTCGCAAGAATAGAAGTACATTGGATCCCTTTATTATTGTCTCACACGTGAGATTCAGAATGCTTTTTGCAGTCCAAAATCAAACAATTGCCGTGTTCTTTGATCTGGAAAAAGCATTTGATACTACTTGGAGGGTTGGTATTTTAATGCAGCTGGTTGAATGGCGTATTGGTGGCAATATGTCTAATTTTGCCAAAGACTTCCTGTCTGACCGGTACCTTAAAGTTAGAATTGGCTCTACCTTCTCATCAGAGTATCTTCAGGAAGAAGGCATTCCACAAGGGAGTGTGCTTAGTCCAACCTTTTTTAATATTGCCATTAATGGTTTACTTGAACATCTCCCTGTTGGAGTAACTGGTCAAGCATTCGCGGATGATATTGTTATCGTCTGTAGTAGAGCTACTGCAGTTGAAGCTTGTACTAAAATTCAGTTTGCAATTAATGCTGCTACTTCCTGGGCTAATAGTAAAGGTTTCAAATTTTCTGCAGAAAAAACTAAAGCTATACGTTTTTGCAGAACACAAAGAAGGGAAGAGATTCCAACCTTATTTTTAGAAGGTTCTATCTTGCTTTATGAAGATAAAGTCAAATATTTAGGAATTATTTTTGACAAAAAATTGACTTTTGCTGAACATATAAATGAGACTGTAGTAAATGTTAAACAGCGGTGCAATATTCTTAAAGTTGTTAGTAACCTGAATTTTGGAGCCGACCGTACTACTTTATTAAGAATTTATCAGGCACTATGCTTGAGTAAGATTGATTATGGATCTCAGGTTTATGGCTCTGCATGTAAGACCTTGTTAGGTAAGCTGGATGTAGTACACAATATGGCATTGCGTATTTGTACAGGTGCTTTTAAAACGTCTCCTGTTGAGAGCCTTTATGTAGACTCTGGTTTTCTTCATCTTTTCATTCGGAGGGAGGAACAAGGTCTCCGTTATTTGTCAAGAGCACTAACCTCTCAATCTAATCCAAATTTTAAGTATATAAAACATCCTGTTGACAGAGCACCAACTAAACCTACATTGCCTAAGCCCCTTGAAGTTATATTAAACATAAATTCCCTCCTTGGTGTAGGCCTCCTTTAGATATTTGCCAAGTTAGAGACAACAAAAAGATCAGCTCAAGTGTTCAGCTTAAAAGTAGCTTCTTGGCCCATGTTTCTGAGCATAGTAACTCGATTGCTGTATATACAGATGGCTCAAAATCAGCAAATGGAGTTAGATGTTCTGTCATCGTCGGTGAGAGAACAATTACAAAAAGCCTCCCTATTAAATTCTCAATTTTTAATGCAGAGATTTTTGCTATTTTTAGCGTTATGAAATTTATTTTTAGTACAGGTAGCACTGGGGACTCTTATATTATTTATTGTGATTCCCAGAGTTCCCTAGCTGCACTCCAGAAGTTGACGCCATCTAATCAACTCGTCCAAGAGGTGCAGGATTGGCTCGTCCTCCTGCATTCTCGAAAACGCATCGGTGTGAAGTTTTGTTGGGTTCCCTCGCATGTGGGAATTCGTGGTAACGAGCTGGCTGATACAGCCGCTAAGCAGGCAGCTTCCTCCCGGGCTTCCCACTCTTTGAGGGTTCCCTGTGAAGATTTTAAACTTTTTATTAAATCATTTTGTAGGACTAAGTGGCAGAATCACTGGTCCAACTTGAATAGTAATTTAAAGCTGAAATCGATCAGACCTTCTGTTCATCCCTGGTCCCCTTCTGTTGGGATGGATAGAAGATCTAGTATAGTTTTAACGCGCCTGCGTTTAGGGCATACTTTTTTAACTCACCGGTATCTTTTAACTAGTGGAGCAGAGAGGCAGGTTCCTCAATGCTCCAATTGTAATGTTGGCATTACAGTGAGGCATATATTTGTTGACTGTCCTCTTTATTTTAATCATAGACGTCGGCTTGGTTTCACCAACAAACCTTTGTCAGATATTTTAGGAGAGGGTGCTCCCGTAGAAGAGATTTTTAAATTTCTTAAGGAAATCCATTTGTTTTATGATATTTAATTGAGTATTTTAATATGAAGTTTATTTTAATAATTTGGATTAATTATGTATACCTTTTTTAGTAAATATATCTTGTTGATATATATGCGCTGAATGGCCTTTGGCTCCGGCGCGTGGCAAATGGCCACAAAATTTATAAATTCAATTCAATTCATTGCTCCAGTACACAATTTCTTGGAAGTGTCTTCGCTGCGTTTGAGGCACAAAGGTGAATTGAGTGACAGGCGCATTTAAAAATGTGATAGCTGGCGCTGCTTTCTTCAATCTACTAATCAATGAATTATGCTGGCCCATAATGTTACTGGCGCCATGTGCCGCAAATCCAATCAAATTTTCTATTGGGATTTCATGTCCTGATAGCAAGTTCATAATAAAATAAAAGAGATGTCGTCTTGTCGATCCTTCATCTTTATGGCTAGACTGTATGAATGGGGCATTAGAGCTTATACAAAGGTTAGCTAATTCTATACATATAACATCTATATTTATTGTTGAAATTTTAAGGAAATTATTTCGTGCAATTCATTACAGAAATACATGATCCCTATGACATTCAAATTAATCCATATTTTTAACAGAGGCAGGTTATGGAAGACCCTCCTAATTCATATTGGATTTAACCTTATGCTCGTTGCAACAGATGTGCGAGACGAGAAGTTGTTTAGTTCTTTGATACAGAAATGCAAGTTTTAAAGACCGCAAGGGCTATGCGCTTTCAGCATCAAAGTTATTGGATAACATTAAGATTCATTAGTACTCAAATATTAAATATCAATAGCTGCAGAAAATACAATTGTAACAAATGGTAATGGTACGTTATTAGGTACCAACCACACATAGTGTGGGATAAGTCAAGGCAAATACGGTATAGACTCATGTGTAAAAGAGATGTCTTCCTCGGATTATTGTTCCGACCAGAGTCTGGTTCTGACAACCAACACAAGTATCAGCCAAAACTTCTAAATTAGTTACCATTTTCATACTTTATTTTGTTATTTTTAGTTATAAATACAATTCAGTTCAACAGATATGGAAGCATACATTTTATATCATAAAAATAAAAATATATAAAAACAAAAATATATTTGTTTAGCCTTGATAACTATGCGGAAATTTTTTCCGTTCCGGACAGAATAGGACAGAAATCGGAAAATGAAATGCTGGTGCTCGTACCGCGGATTTATTTTTCCGTCATAACCTCAAGAATTCCGCATTTTGGGAACTGATCCAAATCCCATCTACTACTATTACAACACCGAATCCTTCTACTCATGCGCCAATTCTATTGCGCATGCGCTACTTGTAAGGGAGCTTTTGTTCTAAACGCAGACTTCTTAGTGAGGATAAAAATGGGGGTGTACGGGAGGGTTACATGTATTTAGCCAATCACGTTGCAGTATGACCCCCTACATTACTGTGTAGGACAGAGAGAAAAATTGGGGGGTTTTCATACATTGAGTTACATAAAATAATTTTCCTAATTTGTTTTTTAATCATGTTTATGAATTCTAGTGTTTATTCCTGTTTCCTTTATCATAGTATTTGTATAATATTTGTTTTGCCATGTACTCACCTAAAAATTTTGCCATATATACCTTGCAATATCAAGTTATAATTGAGGACTGACACCTGAAAATGCCTACGTGATTGGACTAGAAGTGGGTGTTAGGACGATTCGGTACCTACCTTCCTGTCGGTTACATGAAAATGCGTTTCTTGGGATATTTCGTACATGATTTATACACAACTCACTCCCTTCCCTTTCCAGTATTCACGTCTGACTGCATTTCATCATTAAGAATACATTTCATACCCATAATAATTTCTTTGTTATAATTTGACCTTATTGGAACATCTACTTATATATATTCCATTATATCCTTTTACACACATTTCAATTTACACCCTTTTCTCCCTTCTCTTTCCATTATCCACCTCTGCCTATTTACGCGCATAATTTTACAATCCTTTCTCACCCCTAAAAAATTTTTGGATAAAATTTTACTACTTATTAGAAAATTTTCATTGGTTATATCTTAGGCTACCTTCAAGTTTATCTTCCTTTTCGGTGGGGGGGGGGGGGCTGGTTATGGGGTATCTTCTCCCCCCCAGTCAGATAATATGTTCTACTACCATGAGATTCAGGGCCTCTGTAACACGGTTTTTTGGCAATAACTTTTTATCTATGCATTTCATAAATATAACGCTTATTCAGAATACACATTATATCTACACATAAATTTTGACTGTATTCTGCATTACGTAGGTTGAATAAATTTGGTACTTATAATGTAAAAGTGACTTTTTTTGAAGACGGGCCAACTTACTCAGAGAAAAGGTTTCGAACGCACTCGTTACGTAACTCATGACAGCATTTCTTCCCTCTTTCTCGATGGATGATTGGCTATACGTAACGAAGGCTAGACCTCTGGCAACAATGACATAAAAATGTAAAAACAAGCAAAGCAGTACACCTTTATGAACTCTGAAACCTCTCCACTGATAATTGTCATAATGAACAAACCAACAAAATATGTTAATAAATACAAAAACACTTCGATTATTAGTCTAACTCCAAAATAAGTTTCCTAAGAAATTACAGTCTACTTTATAGGTCACAATCAGATTGACAAGATGTAGGGAATAGTTGGTAATTTTCAAAAACATAGTAGACAAGCTTGATTTGATAACTGCTATATCCAATGTCAAGCAATTTTAATTTATTGGCTATCTACCTATTTACTAAAAAAAAAAAAAAAAAATATCTGTTACCGCATTTTGGCTTTGAACCTTCACCAATAATTATCGTCAGAATGATGACTTCATCAGGCTCCACCCACTTTGGCCTCATTATAATTCAGGATAACACTGAAGGCTATCATGGACATTGTTGGATTAGAAAATTTAACTTATGGCTCTAAAAACTCATTTCTCGATTAGTTGCAAGAAGTGTTAAATGATCCTCAAGGATCCCAGCAGTTGGCCTAAACGTTTAATTTATGTAGATTACTGCTATTACTACGCTAGCACAGATACCCCACCCACATATATGTATCGTTCCGCCATTCATAAAGTCTTTGTCATGGCCACGGGCTTTCTCTTGACTGTAAAAAGTTGCAAGTCGTAAGACAAATGCAGTTTTGCAACCAAGGGGAAAATTCCAAATCCTGTTAGCCATTATTGACTGCTATGGGTTCCAGAGCTGATGGAATAAGGTGAATGAGTTTCTTTCTGATGGATGGACGGGGCAACATTTTGTCAAATGTTGTTTACTAATGAATGTTTTTCGACTCTTGGCTCGTAATCATTGGCCATGGCATCGGCTGGATAATTTTTACTCTATAAAAATTAAAACTACCAGGTTTAGGTCATTGATAATGCGGCCAAAATTTGTGTCGTTGTAAAATATGCATATGTCAACTTTTAGCTACATCCTATGCTTTGATAAGGAGCAAAGTCCAAAAAACCGTGTTACAGAGGCCCTGAATCTCATAGTAGGTTGGGTTGTTTAGATTAGTATGTTAACCTATATGTAGGTGTTCCTACACATTTCATTGCAATATTATTTCCTTTAATAATAATTCACAATGCCTTAGGTTTCATTGAAATAAAAGAAACTAAGTTTTACGATTTTACAGAGTTCACATTGTCTCTTCAACTGGCCTCTCTGATTTCTTGTATTGACCTGGTCTGACCATTCATTACAAGATCCTGTTCACGTATATGTTACGGAGTATTGCACATTTTTTCCTATTATGAAAATACGATGTTAGTTCACACATACGTGTGAAATCATCCCCCTCGATGTACCCGCCCACAATTCTTCCGACCAATCAGAAGCCTTGTTACCAATGCGTTGCCGAGATACTAAGTTCAACAATGACAACAAATTGCGTTTTAAAATCAAATAGCAAGAAGTATTCGCATTGCTGACACCCCCACACTCCATACTCTTAAAGTGACCGTGTTTCACCAATAATAGTGTTGAAAATTCTGTTACGATATATGGACATCGTAATATAATTTTGGGAAACTTATCTGTCTTCGCGATTCGTTTGGTACTTGGCTGAAAATCTGTTCAAGATTCAAGATGGGCAGATTCAAGAATCGAAGATCAAGAATCGAATCGAAGATCAAGAATCGAAGACGAGGACGAGATTCGGCATACCGAAGTACGTATCTGAATTGTACCATCTGCCCTTTTAACCGTTTAGTACGTATATATACGTAGCACGCCAACGCTACCTGAGCCGTTCAGTACGTATATTTACGGGAGCAGATGTTTGAACGTGACGTATTGTACGTATATATACGATTGATTTTCCTTGCCTTTCTCTCAAGGTAAATCCTCTAATGTATTCTCTCTAGGTCCGAGGAAGTGTTGTCGACCTTATCATACAAACAAACTTCCTTCCGAACCCCTTTTAATCATAATTTTCCTGATTTTCTATATCTAATGCGGGAATTCGCCAATCACTTGGCAGTCTCTTTATGTAGCGAGGCAACACGCTGCTGCCTGGTCGTTCATTCACACGGAATTTGGTCTTTCAACGCTATGGGGGTAGAGGGGCTATTATCCTTTCTAAGCCAACTTACCATCATTCGTGAGTTTTCTTCTGATTTTCTTTTCCAGCTCTAACGCAAATGAAAAACGATAAGTACGTAATTGTAATTTATTGACATTTTTCCCACTGAAATATAATATGCCCTGGAACGTTACAGAACAAGATGTTAAGGCGGCCATACACGTACGCGACTGGTATGGAGTTTGTCCTGCCGGCTGCCACGATTATCGCTCACTCCAGTCCGGTTAGGCCGTGGGTTAGGTTTTTGCCTATGCACGCAGAGGATTTGCTCTACGCATATTTTGAGAGGGCAGAGTTAATATGCAGTGGCCGTGTTCCTTTCATTCCTGTAGTGTCCTGATATAGTGAGTATTTTTAAATCATGGCACCAAGTAAAAGGAAGATAAGTGCAATAATGATAATAGCACTCCTGCAAGACGAATACGAGCATGAAATATGCAAGAAAATCGTAAAGCAGGGGTGAAACCATGGCCAATGAAGAGAGATTTTACCATATGACTTAAATGAAAGAGAATGAAAGGAAAATAACCCGGAAGATTATAGAAGTTATTTAAAAATGACTGATGATGACAGGGGTGTTCCTAATTTTGATTGCTTCAGGTACAGTAAACGGGTAACGGAATCCATTCATATAGGTCAGGAGGTCCTCTGAGTAGGACAATATTATGTTTTTCAGCTTTTTCATTTTATTTAACCTAGCCAAAGGTTTACCTGCATTTCAGAATTCTCTCTCTCTCTCCTCGTCTCTCTCTCCTCTCGTCTCTCTCTCTCTCTCGTCTCTCTCTCTCCTCTCTCTCTCATCTCTCTCTCTCCTCTCTCTCTCTGACATGGAATGTATCACAAATGTACTTTACTTCGTAGAACAGGAATCTAAGTTGACTCTGGAGATGAATGAATTTGAATATCGATGAAAGGTGTGATATGGATCACTATGGACAGATTTCCTCTCAAATGTTTTACTAGTGAAATTCACAGTCGTTTAAGAATGTTGATGTTTTTATCGCCACGTTTATCCTTTAAAATGTTTTACAAATTAATTGTAAAACTAATTTATGTAAGTAAAAAGATACCATGAAAGGCTGGCAATTTTGGCCTTCACAAAAGCTGTTTGCATCTTTATCTATTTTTTTTAATACACATAATTCCAGTAATTGCTCATAAGCTGCTTGTCTTCATACTTAATTGGAATAATCCGGACTTGTATTTTCCACAAGTACGGTAGTGCTTTGTACAGGTCCAAAAAAATCACGACTGAAATCGTGAGAGAAATACTTGACTGACTGCGACATCCTTTCACAACAGCAGTACTGCCCCCACCTCCCACGAGGAAATGTAGTATTGTACATGTTGAAACTTTCCCTCAGTCCTTCCCCAACACCCGCAGCGGCAGTCTTGACGCGCCAGTCAGTTCAACATGCTGAAAGGACGTCGGGACAGGACTGGCCTCAAACACACACACACACACACACACACACACACACACACGATAAAGACTGACCGGTTTGTGCCAGTCGCGTACGTGTATGGCCGCCTTTAGATGTAGAAAGCACAAACTTTCATTTATGAAGCAATGCGTAAGTACCATATTCTAAATAAATGTTATGTAC
Organism: Macrobrachium nipponense; assembly: GCF_015104395.2. NCBI lineage: Eukaryota > Metazoa > Arthropoda > Malacostraca > Decapoda > Palaemonidae > Macrobrachium > Macrobrachium nipponense. The sequence goes on from NC_061100.1 coordinate 117,244,789, forward strand.
AAAATTCTTACACAACAAACATTGCTGAAAATTCATCCGACAGTGATAATGATGAAAGCGAAAACAGGGTAAACAAGGTAAAGACAATAAAGTATGAATGTGTAATGATTCTAAATGGGTTGCCAGTAATTTCCGGTCCTAAGATTTCGTATTTGACCGGTGGCCGTTTCATTACATCGATAAAGGAAAATCCATAAAAACAAATGATGAAATTTATCTTTCACCATTTTCTTAATCAAATTACCCTTTAGTCTAAGTCGTGTAAAGAGAAAGAGAGAGAGAACTGTTTTCTCTGTATACTACTTTAACCTTATTTTGAACACTGATCCCATATACAGAAATTCGAACCTAACAATTTTGACATTGATAAAATATAACTTTAGAGAACTCAAACAACACTACAAGAAGAAAAATACTAATATATATATATATATATATTTATATATATATATATATATATATATATATATATGTATGATATTAGTAGTTTTCTTCCTGTAGTGTTGTTAGAGTTTTCTAAAGTTATATTTTATCAATGTCAAAATTGTATATGGGATCAGTGTTCAAAAGAAGGTTAAAGTAGAATACAGAGAAAACAGTTCTCTCTCTTTCTCTTTACACGACTTAGACTAAAGGGTAATTTGATTAAGAAAATGGTGAAAGATAAATTTCATCTTTATATATATATAATATATATTATACACATACTATACATACATACTATACTATATATATGTGTGTGTGTGTGTATGTATGTCATGTATATAATTTGACTTATAGTGTACACAAACTGCGCACAATATGGGTGTCATTAGCTACGTTTCCAAACTTTATCCCTACTTACATTCTGACTACAGATAATCTGCATTCCACAATTCAGGGTTCTTTAATCCGGTCATAAAATCCTACTTATCCCTCCCCCGGGCTGTTCAGAAGAAAGAGGCCGTTCCGGGACAAAACCGAGTTAATCTGCCATCACTGAGGAACCAATAATTTTTTTTTTTTTTTTTAATTACACTTTCATTCATTTTCATCAGTGAGTCTTGACTAGACATTGGGAGATAGTATAATGTATTTAGGTGATTAGTATGATTTATGTAGGTGCTTAGAAACTAGATTATCTTCACCCTACTTTTTTTTATCAAAGCAGTTTACTAAATGATTTCGATTCTTCAGATTTCAGTTAATTTTACGTCTTCATGGTTAGATACCAGAACCTAGCATGGAAAGGTGTGTCGGGGTGCTGCCGCATCTACACGACAACCAAGCTTAGGTCAAGGTTTTATGAATCAAATCTGGGCAAAGTGGCAACGTCTAAAACGCACTACTTGTCCATGGTCATTTTGGTTTGACTATGATACGGATAACTGGCGAATACAGAAATTTGTACAATAGCACTGTAGTTGATATTGAATGAAATGATCGGTTGTTTTTGTTTACTGCTCCCGCTACCTCCCGCCCGTGACGAATGTGATGCGCTGGGTTTGGAATTATAACGAGTCCTTTTCAAAGATTCCAGTTCCTTCTTTCAAGATTCCAGTTCCTTCTTTCATTGATGATGGCCAGTTCGGAATTCCCTTGTCGACGTCAAATGTCACGGGGAAAGTAAAATTCGTTTGCCTGTACTAAAGGAAGATCACTAAATCCACCATTGCCCATGAAGCAAGGAATTGGAATCGGTCAAAAGGACTAGTGATAATCCGAGGCACCATTCTCTTACTAATGATCGAGTGGTTCCACCCACCAAACTCGATGCAGGTGGAAGGAACGAAGAGATGACGACAAAACAACTGATCATTACCTTGGATATGCTTCTCGCTCTCTCGCTTTCTCTCATCCATATATATATATATATATATTATATAATGTGTGTGTGTGTATAAATAAATAATATATATATATATATATATATATATATATATATATATGTATGTATGTATGTATGTATGTATGTATGTATGTGTATACACACACACACATATATATATATATATATATATATATGTGTATGTATGTATATTATATATATATATATATCGAACTATAATGTCCTTTAATATATAATTCGCTCTACCTTAGAATTAATATATTTTTCATATATGTTTAACCGAAGGGGAATTTATTAAGTGATAATAGAATTGGTGACTACGTGCGGGCAAAAGCACTACCACACAACCGAGAACGAGATGGGCTGTATGCAGTCTCCAAAACAAAAAAATACCTGTGCACGGCTGGTATATGAGGTGGGAGGGCGCATATACTTATATCTCTTGCGGTGGCAGGGTGGTCTGTGGCTTCTCTGCCCAGTCCTTGGGAATTGAGAAGGTCGATGGTTGCGCCTTTGGGTCCGATGCGCCAATTTCCATTTATCTCTTAACCCAATCTTACGCCGGAGCCCTAAAATCAAACGTCTCCCGTATGCCGGGCCTGGTTTGGAGTGAGCGCGGAAGTGGAAAAAATAATTTTTTCAAAAAATTACAGCGCGCGTACTTTTGAAGATTAAGAGTTCATTTTTGGCTCCTTTTTTTTGTCATTGCCTGAAGTTTAGAATGCAACCATCAGAAATGAAAAATAATATCATTATCATATGTAAATAATGCGATATATGGTAGCGAAAAAAAAAATTCATACATAATTGTATTCAAATCACGCTGTGCAGAAAACGGTCAAAGCTAACCAGTTACTTTTTTTTGCGTTGTATTGTACACTAAATTGCGATCATTTGATATATAATACATTGTAAACAATAAAAGCAACACCGGAAAAATATTATCACAAAATGATGTACGAATTCGTAACGCGCGGACGCAAAAAAATATTTTTTTTTTTTCAAAAATTCACCGTAAATCACAATATTGTTCTAGAGACTTCCAATTTGTTTCAAAATTTCAAATTAATACAAATGATTGAATATTACGATACTGTAAGAGTTTTTAGATTAGAATTGCAGATTTCGACCATTTCGGACGAGTTAAATTTGACCGAATGTCGAAATTTTAATATATATATTTTTTCATATGCACATATTTCGAAGATGGAAAAAGCTACAACCTTCAATTATTTTTTATTGTATTTTTTCATGAATTTGCGCACATTTTGATATATGAAACTCTATAAAACGGCTAATATGAAAAGGAGCAAATATTAGGATAATGCCATGTACGTATTTCGGAGACTTGCGTGCCGCGAATCGCGCGCGGAGTGAAGGTAAATATATTTTTCAAAAATTCACCATAAATCACAATATGGTTTTAGAGACTTCAAATTTGTTTCAAAATGAATAAAAATGACGGAATATTACTAGGCCGTAAGAGTTTTAGCTTACAATTGCGTTTTTCAACTATTTCGGTAGAGTCAAATTTGACCGAACGTGGTTTTTTTTCTATATCGTGATTTATATGCAAATATTTCGAAAAAAGAGAAAAGCTACAACCTTCAATCATTTTTAGTTGTATTCTACATGAAATTGCGCACATTTTCATATATAAAACTTTATGTAACAGCTAATTTTAAATGGTGCAAACATTTTCAACAATCGCACAAAAAAATTCTGATTTTTTCGGAAGAGTTACCGCGCGAACGTAATTTTTTTTTTCATAAATTCACCATAAATCGACATATTGTGCTAGAGACTTCCAAGTCGTTGCAAAATGAAGTTAAATGATTGAATATTACTAGAATATAAGAGTTTTAGCTTGGGACAACTTGGCGTTTTTTTCCGAACCATTTCGGTATAGTCAAAGTTGACCTGTGAAGTTTGAGAAATTTTTGCACTTAACGTTATTTATATGAAAATATTTCAAAACTGATAAAAGCTACAACCATGGGTTGTTTTTTGTTGTATTGTGCATGAAATTGCGCACATTTCCATATATAAAACTTTATGTAACGGCATTTAAAAGGGTGCAAAACATTAGGACAATCGCACGAAAAAATTTATCGGAAGAGTTATCGCACGAACGTAAGGAAAAGTTTTTTCATAAATTCACCATAAATCGAAATATTGTCTAGAGACGTCCAATTTGTTGCAAATGAAAGGCAATGATTGAATATTACTATAATATAAGAATTTTAGCTTACAATTGCGTTTCTCGACCTTTTATGTAGAGTCAAAGTTGACCGACAGGTTGAAATTTTTGCACTTATCGTTATTTATATGAAAATATTTCAAAATTGATAAAGCTACAATCATGAGTATTTTTTAGTTGTATTGTGCATGAAATTGCGCACATTTCCATATATAATACTTCATGTAAAGGATAATTTAAAATGGTGCAATAATTATGTCAAAGTGACGAAATAATTTCCGAGATGTGTCACTGATATTTATTTAGTGCGATAAGAAGAAATTCGCGCTTGCGCGCCTGCGTAGCGATTGTAAACAAAACAACGCCTTGATCCGTGAACTCCCAGCATCCCCCAAGGCGCGTGATACAAAAGTTTTCGGCTGGTAGGCCTATAAAGTATTTTTCCGCGAATTTTTAAAAAAAACTTTTTTTTGAGCCGACGTATGATACGTCCAATCGGCATACGGGAGACATTTTGACTCGACGTTTAATACGTCCAATCGGCGTAAGAGGGTTAATAAATTCCCCCTCGGTTAAACATATATAAAAAATATATTAATTCCGAGGTAGAGCGAATTAGATATTAAAAGGACATTTGTAATTCGATGTATGTATATGAATCACGGTAATGTGATAGATTTATATAATAGATATATATCTGTGTATATATATATATCTAGATATCCTTTATACATATATATATATAATATATATATATATTATATTAATATCTATATATATATATATATATATATATTATATATATATATATATATATCTATATATATATATATATATATAATATATATATATATATATATATATATATATATTATATATATATTATAATATTATATATATATATATATAGAGAGAGAGAGAGAGAGAGAGAGAGATAAATGTAGATATAGATATATATATATATTATATTAATTATATATAATATAGATAGATATAGATATAATATATCGTCCCAGCCCAAGGCCATAGGAAAAATAAAAGAAAGCGTACCAGTGGCCTTGGCTGAATATATTGTCACGTGCTGGACGACTTATAAGCATATATATATATATATATATATATATTATATATATATATATATATATATTTATATATATTTTATAGATATGTAGGTATATAGATATATGATATATGTATATATATATATATATTATATATATATATATATATATATATATATATATATATATATATATATATATATTATACACACACACACACACACACACACACATTTTATCTCACTTAGAATCACTTTGAAATTCGATACAGTTTACTTCTATTTAATTTTTTTCTATGTCCAAAACGGACATGCATCGCGGATGATGTAGAATTCATAACAAACCTAGCTTTAGCCCAAAGACTGGATTATACGGACTACAAAATGCGAGATCTTTTCAAATCAACTTTATTACATACCATTATTATGGCTTGTCAAAGAAAAATCTGATGATTAGTATTAACAATAATTTGAATGGCCCATTGTTGTATCCAAACTATATTCCACTATTGTTAGAACAATGTTGGTTTAGTAATTTTCAGTTAGAAGTGTTAGATTTTGTTGGTTAGTTATTATTATTTGCCATATCCACTACCCAACGACCCATCGTCACTTAGCCAACTCGTACCTCCTGTCCCCACCCCCCACAGTACCCCACCTTCCTTTTAGTGAACATATGGCTCCGTGGTGGTTGTGGAATTCAAACAAAGCGGCTGTTTACATTTCACCAAACACTTGGTAGATCTATCTATAGAACTATTCCACGGCAATCTAGACTATGGCAGTTGGCATTTTCCTATGTTATTTTACTTGCTTTACAAGAATTGAAGGGAATATTTTATTCGTTCCACTGGAACTAAACTCTAATTTACCTCTGAACTTGATACGTACTTCGGCCCGTTGGTGCCATCATGTAGTCTTCAAAGGTAAATTACTGCTTAGTTACAGTCGTCTGAATAAATATTACTTTCAAATCTTGTACAGCAAATAAAATAACATAGGAAAACTTCAATTGCCATATTCTAGGCCACCGCGGATTGCTTCTGTAGAAGTACTCTCCTTTCGAAGTATTTTCTCCAAAGCTAGAAATTAAGGCCATATTTTAAGATTTAAACAGAGGGTAATGAAAAGTGTGGCCAACACAGTGCACACAACCCCAAAACACTTTCGAAATTTTTACTTACAATTAAAACAGAAGATTGACACCATCTTGATGGTTGCGGAGTCGCTTGTGTCAACAAACTTTCCATTTCCTGTGCCAAATCCGCACACCACTTGTACCCATAGACGCTAGGGCACTTTCATCACAACTGTCGTAAACCTGACCTCTAACCAGTACTTATTCGTACTTATTCAATGGGACTACAGCATTCTTTGCGGCATTTTGCGCTCTTCAATTGTTTATCAGTGTTGTCAATTGGTAAGTGTTTACCCTCCAAACTGGGTATAAGACTTTACACAAACCCGGGGAAATAGTGAAATTAGCGTATCTGTTTTTAGTATATATATATATTACAGCAATTTTATCATTACTGCATTATTAAATGCATCGGCATATGTGTGAAGCTCTACTAGATTGGCAACGACGAGTCTTTTTGCCGTCGTCTGCTCATACTTCAGAAATATCTAATTTTGTGGGGTTAATTTGGTTGCAAAAAAGGGATAATAGACAAGAATTAAATAAACATTTTGAAGTAACAAAGTAAAGTTGAACTATATAATGAGTAGAGTAAACAATTAAGGGAATAAAGCTTTACACCTCATAACATGTAGTTGTCTGCTGCTCGTAACTGTGTTTGCGGAGCGAGTGCTTAGGAACCAGGAACAGCAACGTGGTTCAAGTGCAATTTGGACTGAAATAAAACCAAAATGTGTATAATTACGATCAAATAAACACTTTGGAGTTTCAGTTGTGATGGCAGTAAGGATAAAACCACTGATTACAAGGTAAAAATGAATTCAGTTTAAACCATGACCGCAGGATTAAAAAGTTTCATTCTTTGTCACTAATATAGGCAACAAAATTTTGTTTTATGGGATTGCTGCCATATTGGATTTCAAAACTGCATTAAAAACATATTATACGAAGAGCTCACATGCTTGTTTAGTTCGTATGGGGCTTTCATATATCACATTATGTTGACGAAACTTCAATCTTTTGATTGGTTTGCTTAAAGTTGTAATTGTATTCTTGTTTCACCAATTAAATATCGAGTGAATAAGGCCTGGCCAGCGTGAAGATGATGGATCGTCTGCGGTTGTTTACCCTAAAACAAGCATGTGAGGTCTTTGTAAAATTGTTTTCAAGGCAGTTTTTGAATCCAATGTAGCACCGTCCGCCTCCGGTCCCTTTTGTAACCGGCATTGATCCAACATCCTTCCCAGCCTGCCCAGCACTCATATGAATGAGAACAATGGGTATTAGCGTGTATATGTAACGTTTATTGAACTTACTTAAGATTGGAGTTGTAATCAGCACAATAAAACAACATTTCCGGGCTTGACCTGTGTTGGCGGGTGAAATGTCCCTATAGCACTCATTTCTAGGTATAAATAAATGCTAAATATACCAGACAAAAAAGCCATATGGAATGCTGGAGTTACTACCTCCAGCTCGCTCACCCTCATAGGGTGTCGGTGTAGCACAGGGGCGAGTGGAAGCCACTAACACAGATGCTTTGCCAATTAGAAGTCTCCTCTCAAATTCCCCCTCTAGAGAGGTGCCGTTACGTCTATCTTCCGCACGCTACTACTACCTCTGCCAGAAACCCTCATTCCTGAAATAGCACTCACCGTGTCTGCACGCGCCGTATTCGCTGTCTCCAGGAAGTGGTTTTTGCAAAGAATCATGTCTTTCCTTGATCAAGAAGCTTCGTCATCTAAGTTGAGTATTCCATTTATTGTTTTTGAACATGCTGGGGGCAACGATGCATCCATATTTGGCCCTTATTTTAAGGCTCTTGTTCTTGGGAGCCGGGTATGATGCTCTTTTGATCTGCCATTTTGGATGCATGGTTGGCGGTGTGCGCGATTATATCAGATTTTATCTCTCTCTGTATTTTATTCAAACTTTTGCACTTCACTGTATAGGCTAAAGTCTCTCACTCCTGATGAATACTGAGAGCCTGTTTTTTTACGGTTTGATCCTTTCGTTATTAGCCTTTTATAGGGCCCTTCTCGCTCCTGACGTATACAGAGGCTTTGTTTTTTATGGTTTTTGACCTAACGTCATTAGCCTATAATAGGGCCTGTTTCGTTATCATCAGTCCCTCAGGAGCGCGCTGGTTCCCTTTCGTGCGTACGGGGATATGCTTCATAATGTTATGCACGAGTATTGTGTTTTTGGCATCCTAGGCTAGCCTAGTGGTACGCCAGTTTATTTTTAGAGGTGAAGATTCCTCATTCATTCGTGGTACTCATGCATGTGTATTTCTAGTTTAATTTTCTATTATAGTCTTGAATTGCTATTTGATGAGGTTGGAAGTTCTTCACGAGGTTTACCCTAGCCTATTCAACCAGGCCTAGGCTAGGTTTTGGAGGGTAGGCTAGGCAGGCTGAGGCCATCCCACCACCCTTAGTGGCTCCTTGTACCGCCAACCTGACCAGGCAGATACGTTTGCTTGGGGGTTGGCCCAGAACTATAGAGTTCCTATCTTGTTACGTATGAAGGAGCTAGGCCTGTCTTACCAGACCAGATCGCTAGATTCGATTTTGGAGGGTTTAGTTAGGTCCTAGGCGTCTTCTTCGTGACGTCCTTATAGGAGCCATCCTAGCCTACCTGACCAGATCTGTACCGATTTCGGAGCGTTGGGCTGGGATCTTAGCTGGATGCGGTTTTCTCCCCCCCCCCCCCCCCCCCCCCTATTTTTTCGTCAGTACTTCCAATAATTCCTCATCAATTATTTTATGAATTATTTTGTTGAGTGTAGCTTGGGCCATTGCCTCCTTTGTAGGGTTAGTAGTAGGCTAGTTAACGGCTTCTCGAGAAGTGGTATTCCACTGATCTGGGGGGGGGGTTTGCTGTGGCCAGGTGATCATGACTCGTTCACTTCTCTTCCAGACCCCCCCCCCCCCGTCCCGGACTTGTTCCATCGCTGCTTTGTTAGCTCGCTGCCCAAGTAATCCTACCGATGAACAACAGCTAGAGCGTAGAGCATGGTCCTGGGATTAGTCGGAGGAGATTCGGATTAGTAGATTATGTAATCTCTGTTGGTATGTCTCCGGCCCTGTTTTTTCTGGCGAGGTGTTTTCCGTACTTCTCTAGTGTTACCGTTGCTTCCCCACTCCAGGGGGCCGGAAATAGGCTTAGAGATGCATTTCTAATTGACTTGGAACTGCTACTCTTCTCCGGTGCGATCAGATTCAGGCTTAGGTTTTACCTATTTTCCCTGTTCTGCTCGTATCAGGCCAACCCCGCCAGTTATAGCTATTGTGGTAACGAAATTATGGATTCCGGAGTAGGCGGAGATATTCAGAGATTAATATTAAGAAATATTTATTATTTAGCTTCTGTTGGTATGTCTCCGGCCTGTGTTTATTCCGGCAGAGTGTGGTCTACCATCACATGCGCCAGGATGCATACACCGGAGTTCTACGTACCGTTGTTCCCGCCCTTCTGTTTTCTGTCTTCTATATTATCGCTGCTGCCCACTTCGGTGGGGGCGGAACTGGGCTCAGACGATGCGCCTCCAATTGTTGGGAATTGCTACTGTACTCCGGTGCGATCAGACTCAGGCTTAGGTTTTGCCTTGTTTCCCTGTTCTGCTTGTATCAGGCCCACTCCGCCAGTTATAGCTTAGGCGATACCCAAAGTATGGATGCCGGAGCAGGCAGAGACATTCAGAGCTTTATTAATAACAAGTAAGTTGAAGATAATTTGACGATACTCGTGTATCTTTCCAACTTACAGATGGGTCGCTGCCAAGAGGTGGGGTGCCCAGCCGTCCTGTATAAACCGTATGGGCATGAGGTCTGCGGTCTCATGCCTGCTGCGCCATCCACCTGGAGGGACGCATGGTCTGGTACCCCGGAAGCCTGCATTGTGTGTTACGGCCTTGTTAGGAACGTAACAGATGAGTCGGTAGGTAGCATTCCCGCCTCATTGTTACTCTAAATTCTGTTACACATATCGGTTGCGAATAGTCAAACTAGATAACGTGGCCTGATTTGATTATCTCTTACTGGTTGATCTGACGCTCAAGGCCTCCTCGATGTCGACCCTTAAGGCCTGGGTAGGGGGGTTTGGAAGAAACATGGGAGCTGGCCAACCTTACATGCTGTTGGAGATGTGCTCCCTCCTCTACCAGAACGCCAAGGTTTCGGCAGCAGTACCGGCAGAAGTGCGGCTCCCATCATAGAGCGAATCCACCAAGAAACCCAAGGCGCCCCCCCCCCCAGAGGACCAAGAGGGCTTGTGCGATGACATGACGGAGGAGGTGGCGGCCATCAGCTTGCACCGGGAGCCGGGAGCCCATGGCATCGAAGACCAGGAGGAAGGTAGGGAGGTAAGTGAGGCAGGTAGTCGTGGGGCTAACGTTCTCTCCTTTAGCCCAACTCCTCCTCCTTCCTTTCAGGGCTTCCCTGGGAAGTCCACGACCTTTTGGGATAGGTCTAGCTCAGCAATCCCCAAGGTGAAAACCGTGAAGACAAAGTTTCTGCCGAAAGCGGTTAAACCAGCAAAGCCAAGTTAAAGCCGAAGGCGGTTAAACCAGCCAAGCCTTCCCCGGCAGGCTCTGCCAAGGTCGTCTTTGGCCCCCAAGTAGTAGCCATCTTGCTTGGTGAGACGTTCCCACGCACAGTCTGATTAATCAACAGATATCACAAGATTAACTTACGTCTAGAATTCAAGAAATATCTAGAAGTGTTCGTGAACTATCGGTGATAAGATTAGTGTGAAAATAGTAAGAAAAAGCGTCTACTAAGTTAGTTTATCAAGTGAAATACTTTAAATCAGAACAAGATGGCAGTAAGTTCCAACTGTGGCAAAAAATGGCGAAATTTAGCTTTTTTGGCAGATTCGCAATACGATGAGGTAGCAGGAAGGGAACTGGCATTTCTCATCTATGAGATCAGCAACAGTCCTAACCAAAAAGATTCAAAAGCATTCATAGATATATTAGAAGGATATAATCCTTCAAACTGGAACAAATCAACAGAAAACATCTTGAAAATAATTGAAGAAATTCCAAATAAAATCCAAGTGGTCAAGAGATTCATAAAGGAAAATATACATAAACCAACATATTCCGACAAAGAAAATGAATAAGGTGAACATTGTGAATATCCTAATTAATGCATTAGGAAAATGAATGTCAAAAGCATGCAAACTGTGTAAGGTGTGGTATAGCATAGTTAATCCACAAAACCTGATCAGAAAATGTTCTGCATGCAACATTCCGACACATCCACAATGTGCTGAGGTAATGCAAGATATGAGAAAAGATACCAGAATATTTTGCTCAACATGTCTATCATGGATAGACAATGTTATTAAATCAAGATTGAATGTACAAATAGTTGAGGATGAAGAAGAAGAGGAAGAAGAAGAAGAGGAAAACGGAAGAGAAGTAAACAAGACTGAAATGACAGAAAAAAATAAGGAAAACAAGAACAAGATAAAAGTATGGATGCTGAGATACTCATTGATACTACATATGAGGCAATAAAGCAGCATACTTAAGAAGAAATAAATTACAATATGACAACACAAAAGAAAATCCTGAAGAGGCTCTACCCAGGTCTACACAATGACAGGAAAGAGGAAAAAATAGACAAAAAAGACAAAAGTCTGCAACCTTTTGAAAAGAGGGAATTGCAGATTTGGAGAAAGATGTTAGTTACTACAAACATCCTAAGGTATGTCACAACTATGAGATATATGGTAAATGTGCATACCTAGACGGCTGTGAGGATGATTGCAGAGATCTACATCCAAAAATATGCAAAAACCTAAAAGAAGGAAAAGGATGTAAATTCGACAAAAAATGTAAATCAAGTAATAAAATCCAAAATAAGAAAGAAACAAATAAAGAGAGGAATAAAGAATATCAGGTAAAAGAAAAAACCAAGCCATCAAGGTAAAAGAAAAAACCAAGCCATCAACGCGATATGCAGTGATGCAAAAAATTTCCAAGCCTCAGCTACAAGATACAACTCAAGAGATAAGAACTGTATTTATGATGCAAGAGGATATTGCAGATACGGAGAAAATTGCAGATTCAGACACAAAATGAATAATTATGATGAAGGAAGATCAAATATTATGGAAAAGTTGGATTTTTTAATGTCAGGATTTCTGGAAATAAAAAAAAGAACAACATACCAGAACAGGAAAGAGACATGGGAAAATCCTTATTATTACCCATATTAAATGAAGGAGAAAACACACAAACCATCATAGTGATGAATGCGCAGGGTTTAGTTACGAGTAACTCATAAAGAAAAATAGTACTTAGAAGAACTAACCCAAATTGAAAAGAAAATAGATATAATGAATATAAGTGAAACCTGGTATTCCCAAGAGACTGGGAATGATGATCAAATAAAAGGGTTCCAAACTTATAGATCAGATAGAAAAAATAGGAATCAAAGGGGGAACCACAATATATGGGAAAGACAAAAAACAAGGAAAAATATATGAGAAATATAGTAACTCAGAATGTGAAATAATAGCAGTAGAATTTGAATCTGAAAAAATTAATGAACATTAGTAATATATAGACCCCCTAATACTGAAGAGTTTGACTTAATAATAGAAAATTGGATGAAATATATAGAAATCACAAAGACTGGACTATAGACTTCATCTTTCCTTTCGTAGACTGGAAAGTACGAAGAGGAGGTTGTGGTTGTACTTATACATATAAAAAAGAGAGTAATAGTAGTGCAGAAGATAAGAGGCAATTCGAAAAGCTATTAGATATGATACTAGAATACAACATTCAACAAATAAATCACCTGCCAACAAGAAAGGAAAATTCTTTAGACCTAGTATTTGTGAACAAGATGAATTATGTTAAAGAAATAATAGTTTATAATGCGAGTATTTCAGACCATAATGTCATAGAATTAATTAACAGTCCATTCCAAAGCAAGTGAAAACAGAGATAAACAAGAAATGAAAAGGTTGGAAGGATATGGAAAATACAACTTCTACAGTAAAAATATAAAATGGTCGGAAATAAATGAAGAATTAAACAAAGATTGGGATAACATTTTCGTAAGTGATGACATAAGGGTAAATACGGAGATATTATATAAAATATTAGAGAAAATAGTGGATAAATATATACCGAAGAAGGAAAGTAAACATCAGGCATGCGCATGCCAAGAGACAGAAGGATCTTGTTCCAGAAAATCAGAAAATGGTAAAAAGGTCTTGCAAAAGAAAAAAATGCTTGGAAAGTTATAGAACTAAAAAGTAAGATAGAAAATGCAGAACTAAAGATTATACAATCAAAAGAAAATGAAAAACAGGACTTGGAAGAAAAAACCCCAGTAAATATCAAGGAAAACCACAAACTATAATTATACTCATACACAAAAAAGATGAATAAAAGAAGAATAGAAATAGCCCCTCTAAGAATTGAAGGGAGATTAACAAATGAAAAAAAGGAAATATGGAACATATTGGCAGAACGATATAAGAGAGAATTCACCCCTAGAATAGATAATGAAGTAAGGGACGAAAATAGGGAGTATTTAGCTGACATAGATATTAATGAAGCTGATATTGTGCAGGCTATTAATGAAATTAAAAATGGACCTGCTGTAGGTCCTGATGGTGTTCCTGCTATTTTGTTAAAGAAAGTAGTTAATTCTATCGCAAAGCCACTTGCAATATTATTAAGACAAAGTGTAGATACAGGCATGATTTATGATGAACACAGATTAGCATATATTACCCCTACATTCAAAAGTGGATACCCCTACATTCAAAAGTGGATCAAGACTAGAGGCAAGTAATCATAGGCCTGTGAGTCTAACATCACATATTATGAAAGTGTATGAAAGTGTAATGAAGAAAAATATTATAAAACATTTAATAAAAAATAATTTGTTTAATATAGGACAACATGGTTTTGTACCCGGAAAAAGTACACAAACCCAACTGTTAGTCCACCGTGAGAACATATACAAAAATATGAAAAGCGGAAATGAAACAGATGTGGTTTATCTAGACTTTGCAAAAGCTTTTGACAAGGTAGACCATGATATATTAGCAAAGGAAATTAGTAAACAATATAGTGGATAAAGTAGGAAGATGGTTAAAAGAACTTTTACACAACAGAAAACAGATAGTTATTGCAAATGATGAGAAATCGAATGAAGCTAAGGTAATATGCGGTGTGCCACAAGTACGGTGTTAGCTGCATTAGTATTTGTTATAATGATTGCAGACGTAGACAGTAATGTTAAGGACTTGGTAGTGAGTAGTTTTGCCGATGACACAAGAATAAGTAGAGAAATTACTTGTGATGAAGATAGGAACGTGCTACAAAGAGACCTTAACAAAGTATATGATTGGGCAGAGGTAAATAGGATGGTATTTAACCCTGATAAATTTGAATCAATAAACTATGGAGACTGAGAAGGAAAGCTATATGCATATAGGGGACCTAATAATGAGACACTCACAAATAAGGAAGCAGTTAAAGACCTTGGTGTGATGATGAATAGGAACATGTTATGCAATGGTCAAATAGCAATTCTATTGGAAAAATGTAAGCAAAAATGGGAATGTTGTTACGGCACTTCAAAACAAGAAAAGTTGAACACATGGATTATGCTTTATAAAACATATGTTCGTAGTCCACTTGAATATTGCAATATGATATGGTACTCACACTATCAAAAGGATATTGCACAAATAGAGAGTGTACAAAGGTCCTTTACAGCTAGAATAGAAGAAGGTAAGGATCTTGACTACTGGGAAAGACTACAATCCTTAAAATTATATAGTCTAGAAAGGAGAAGAGAACGCTACATGATAATTCAGGCATGGAAACAGATAGAAGGAATAGCTGAAAACATCATGGAGCTAAAAATATCAGAAAGAGCAAGCAGAGGTAGATTAACCCCTCTTAAGCCGGGAGCCCTAAAAATCAAACGTCTCCCGTATGCCGGGCCTGGTTTGGAGTGAGCGCGGAAGTGAAAAAATAATTTTTTCAAAAAAATTACAGCGCGCGTACTTTTGAAGATTAAGAGTTCATTTTTGGCTCCTTTTTTTGTCATTGCCTGAAGTTTAGAATGCAACCATCAGAATGAAAATAATATCATTATCATATGTAAATAATGCGATATATGGTAGCGAAAAAAAAAAATTCATACATAATTGTATTCAAATCACGCTGTGCAGAAAACGGTCAAAGCTAACCAGTTACTTTTTTTACGTTGTATTTTACACTAAATTGCGATCATTTTGATATATCTACATTGTAAAACAATAAAAGTAACACCGGAAAAATATTATCAACAAAATGATGTACGAATTCGTAACGCGCGGACGCAAAAAAATATTTTTTTCAAAAATTCACCGTAATTCTAAATAATGTTCTAGAGACTTCCAATTTGTTTCAAAATTAGACAAATGATTGAATATTACGATACTGTAAGAGTTTTAGATTATTAATTGCAGATTTCGACCATTTCGGACGAGTTAAATTTGACCGAATCGAAATTTTAATATATATATTTTTTCATATGCACATATTTCGAAGATGGAAAAAGCTACAACCTTCAATTATTTTTTATTGTATTCGTCATGAATTTGCGCACATTTTGATATATGAAACTCTATAAAAAGGCTAATATGAAAAGGAGCAAATATTAGGATAATGCCATGTACGTATTTCGGAGACTTGCGGCCGCGAATCGGCGCGCGGAGTGAAGGTAAATATATTTTTCAAAAATTCACCATAAATCACAATATTGTTTTAGAGACTTCAAATTTGTTTCAAAATGAAGAAACATGACGGAATATTACTAGGCCGTAAGAGTTTTTAGCTTACAATTGCGTTTTTCAACTATTTCGGTAGAGTCAAATTTGACCGAACGTGGTTTTTTTTCTATTTATCGTGATTTATATGCAAATATTTCGAAAAAAGAGAAAAGCTACAACCTTCAATCATTTTTAGTTGTATTCTACATGACATTGCGCACATTTTCATATATAAAACTTTATGAAACAGCTAATTTTAAATGGTGCAAACATTTCGACAATCGCACAAAAAAATTCTGATTTTTTCGGAAGAGTTACCAGCGCGAACGTAATTTTTTTTTTTTCATAAATTCACCATAAATCAAAATATTGTGCTAGAGACTTCCAAGTCCGTTGCAAAATGAATGGTAAACATGATTGAATATTACTAGAATATAAGAGTTTTAGCTTTACAATTGCGTTTTTTTCGACCATTTCGGTAGAGTCAGAAGCTGACCGAAAGTTGAAATTTTTGCACTTAAACGTTCTTTATATGAAAATATTTTCAAAACTGATAAAAGCTACAACCATGGGTTGTCTTTTGTTGTATTGTGCATGAAATTGCGCACATTTCCATATATAAACTTTATGTAACGGCAAATTTAAAAAGGGTGCAAACATTAGGACAATCGCACGAAAAAATTTATCGGAAGAGTTTATCGCACGATGTAAGGAAAAAGTTTTTTCATAAATTCACCATAAATCGAAATATTGTGCTAGAGACGTCCAATTTGTTGCAAAATGAAGGCAAATGATTGAATATTACTATAATATAAGAATTTTAGCTTACAATTGCGTTTCTCGACCATTTCTGTAGAGTCAAAGTTGACCGAAGGTTGAAATTTTTGCACTTATCGTTATTTATATGAAAATATTTCAAAATTGATAAAAGCTACAATCATGAGTATTTTTTAGTTGTATTGTGCATGAAATTGCGCACATTTTCATATATAATACTTCATGTAAAGGATAATTTAAAATGGTGCAATAATTATGTCAAAGTGACGAAATAATTTCCGAGATGTGTCACTGATACTTTTTTAGTGCGATAAGAAAGAAATTCGCGCTTGCGCGCCTGCGTAGCGATTGTAAACAAAACAACGCCTTGATCCGTGAACTCCCAGCATCCCCCAAGGCGCGTGATACAAAAGTTTTCGGCTGGTAGGCCTATAAGTATTTTTTTTCCGCGCAATTTTTAAAAAAACTTTTTTGAGCCGACGTATGATACGTCCAATCGGCATACGGGAGACATTTTGACTCGAGACGTTTAATACGTCCAATCGGCGTAAGAGGGTTAATAGTGCCCAAAACTATACCAGGAAAATAAGGAAAGCACACAGGACATTAATCCACTACGCACCAGCATCGATAATGCAGCGTCTATTCAATGCGTTGCCAGCTCATCTGAGGAATATAACAGGAGTGAGCGTAGATGTGTTTAAGAATAAGCTCGACAAATATCTAAACTGCATCCCTGACCATCCAAGATTGGAAGATGCAAAATATACCGAAAGATGTACTAGCAACTCTCTGGTAGACATTAGAGGTGCCTCACACTGAGGGACCTGGGGCAACCCGAACAAGATGTAAGGTCTGTAAGGTGTAAGGTCTGTAAGGTCTTCCTTGGCCAAAGCTACTCCCCCACCCAAGGGGTCGAGAGCTAAGTCTTCGAAAGCTAGACCGACAGACTCCAGCTTCAACCAAGAAGCTTTCGCCACTCTTCTCATGCAGAAGATGAGCGAAGTAGTGGACTCGAGACTTCAATTGATGTCCACTCAACTCGCCTTGGGTCTAGAGACATTCGGATAGTTCATCATGTCTCTGACTCAAAGATTACAAGCCCAGGAGGAATTGGTGTCCGAATTTCTCCAATCAGGAAGCACACCGCAGTCCTTTGTGGTGCCAGACGCATCCAATCTCCCACCATTCGAGAAAAGCAACTCACGGCGGTTGGCTCTACATGCTCCGTTTTCAGAGGGCAAGCTTACAATTGAGGGTTGCGGAACCCGGCCCATGGAAGACTATGAGTTCTTCCCGAGACTATGAGTTCTTCCCGCTGGGCCTACAATTCCCCTTCCGGGACTACGCTAAACTAGCCGAGGAAGCGTTGGTCAGGATAGACAAGGTCCCGAAAGAGACGGTTATCTACCCTAGAGATCAAGCTCAGTCGGCATGGGTCCGCACCCTTACAGAATGGGAGTGCGTCAACACCAAGTTGACGCCCCACAAAGGTTGCTACACCATGTTCGTAGTGCCGGATAGCGTCCTGACTCCTTGCACATCAAAGACCGCAGAATTGACACTGCAAGCTGGAATGGAGGACAAACCCTTGCCTCAGCTAAAAGCTTTAGACGGAGGTTACCTCCTTGCTCTTTCCCGGAGATCTGGAGTGTTGAGCTGGCGCTCTGGCAACATTCACGGTGGGCAAACTCGACCCAGAGTGTGCCTCCACCAAACAGTTCAGTGAACGTTTGCCTAGAATTCCAGATACCATGATTAAGGCGGAATTCGAAGCAAGATGTAGGCTGAGCAGGTCAATTAACTCAGTCACCACTGCAGAGTTGACAGCTTCTGTCTTTGCAGAGGAGCCTCTATTCCGGGTCCTGACGAAGTTGCTGCTGCAGGCTTTTCAGTTGGACCTGTATGATTTATAGCGGCTAGACGAGCCTGCAGGAAGCATGTCTTTGGCATGTCTTTGCTAATGCCTCCATCAGGCATGAGCCTAACAACGCTCATAAAGGCATCGGTCTTGGGGGCCAACCTCTTTCCTGAGGACGTGGTTAACAGCTTCCTCAGCGAGGCAGCTAGGGCTAACCAGAACCTTCGTGTCCGCTGGGGACTTCCCTTCAAAAGGAAATGCGAGACCCTCGGAACACAATCCGAAAGTAGGAAGAGGCCTAGGAAGTATCAGCCTTTCCAGACCTCTCAGTCTCAAACAGTGGTACAGGCAGTTCCTGTCTCCCAGATGAGCAAGCCTTCGACATCTAAGGCACAACCACAACAGCAGTTTGTTCTGCTGCAGAGTCAACCGACTTGACAGCCTTCGAGTTCAGCTGCCCTTGTGACTTCCTCAGCCTTCAACGCCTCCTTTGGAACACGGGGCATTTTGAGGCTATAATAGGCACGCAAGGGGTAGTAGAGCCAGAGGTGCTTTCCGGCAGAGAGCTGGCTCTAGAGCCAGAGGCTTCAGAGGAAGTAAGACCTCAACCAGTCAATGAGTCTCTGCAGGTAGGCGGGAGACTGTACCTCTCCCGGGACCATTGGACCTCCAGTACGTGTGCCCACAGTATTGTATCGAAAGGTCTGGGTGGAGATGGAAGAAAGGGCCTCCTCCACCAGTCAGTTTCCATCAGACTCCAACGACAGACCTTCTAGACTATGCCAAAGACCTTCTTCAAAAGAAGGCAATAAAGAAAGTCAGTCACCTGAAATTTTGAAGGACATTTTTTCAGTGTACCGAAGAAGGACTCGGACAAACGAAGAGTGATTCTGGACTTGTCCCGTCTCAACTCCTACATTCAATGCGACAAGTTGCGCATGCTAACCGTCTTGCAGGTGCGGACCTTACTTTCCCATGGGGTCGTCACCACCTCTATCGATCTTACAGATGCTTACTATCATGTACCGATAGCAAGAAACTTCTCTCAATACCTAGGCTTCAAACTAGGAAAACAGGCTTACTCGTTCAGAGTCATGCCATTTGGGCTCAACATAGCGCCCAGAATATTCACCAAACTAGGAGAGAGAGTGGTACAGGAACTAAGAGCTCAGGGGGTGATGTTAGTAGCTTACCTAGACGACTGGCTCATTTGGGCAACCAACGACGAGGAATGGTGCAAGGCAACAGCCAAAGTAATAAAATTCCTAGACTATCTGGGTTTCCAGATAAACAAGGAAAAGTCCCATCTCATTCCGACGTCTCTCTTTCAATGGTTGGGAATTCAATGGGACCTAACCACACACAAACTATCTCTTCCGCCAAAGAAGTGCAGAGAGATAGCGAAAGCTACGAGACAATTCCTCAAGAACAAACGGGCTTCTCGTCGTACCCAAGAGAGAATCTTAGATTCACTTCAGTTTGCTTCAATAACAGATGTTCTGTTGAAAGCCAGACTGAAGGATATCAATCGGGTTTGGGGGAAAAGAGCCAACAACAAGTTCAGGGACAAAATCTCCTTGATTCCGCCAATGTTAAGGAAAAGACTCCGCCCATGGACGGAAGTCCAGAGTCTTTCCAAATAAGTGCCACTACAATTTCCCCTGCCGTCTCTGATAGTCCACACGGATGCCTCTCTGAGCGGAAGGGGCCCCTACTCTCTAGAAGGTTCAAGGAACATGGTTAACAACATTCCGCCAGTTCCACATCAATGTGGTAGAGGCAATGGCCATTTTTCTGACCTTGAAACGACCAGCTCCGGCCAGGAACATTCAAATCAGACTAGTCTCGGACATTGCAGTGATAGTTCATTGCATAAACAGAGGAGGCTCCAAGTTGAGCCAAATAAATCATGTGATGATTGCAATATTTTCCTTAGCAATGAAACATCATTGGCACCTGTCAGCTACTCACCTGGCAGGAGTACAGAAGGTCATTGCAGACTCACTATCCAGAACTACTCCGCTGGAGTCGGAGTGGTCCTTGGACACAAAATCATTCCATTGGATTTGCCAACAAATCCCGGGCCTTCAGGTAGATGTGTTCGCCACGGAGTCCAGTTACAAACTTCCGTGTTATGTGGCTCCCAATCTGGATCCTCTGGCTCACGCCACAGATGCGATGTCCATAGACTGGAACAATTGGTAGAAGATTTACCTATTTCCGTCAATAACCCTCTTGCTGAAAGTTCTATACAAACTCAGATCTTTCAGAGGACAGTTAGCATTGGTAGCACCCAACTGGCCGAAGAGCAATTGGTTTCCTCTTCTACTGGAGTTGAAACTCTGTCCCAGACGGATTCCCAACCCAAAACTGACTCAAATAGTACAAACTCGGACTGTGTCAGCTTCCTCAAGAATTCTGAATGCCCTAACTTTATGAACTTCATGAACTTCATGAAGTTTGTGGCACAGAAGGATGCTAGTATTGACCCACTAAACACCCTGTTCGTGGAGTCAGACAAATCAACACTCAGGCAGTATGATTCGGCAGTAAGGAAGCTAGCCATCTTTCTAAAAGAATCAGATGTCCAGACGATGACTACGAATCTGACTATTTCATTTTTTAGACCTCTGTTCGAAAAAGGACTAGCTGCTAGTAACATTACTAGGACGAAATCTGCCTCGAGGAAGATATTCCGGTTTGGCTTTAATATTGATTTAACAGGTTTGTACTTCTCGTCTATCCCTAGAGCATGTGCTCGTCTGAGACCGGTAGACTGCCCTCACACGGTCTCCTGGATTATAAATGACGTACTCAGGTTAGCTTCAGGTACTGATAACAAATCAAAAAAATATACGGGTTGGAAATCCCCGACAGTATTTAAACGCCACTATCTGAAAAATGTAGAGCCCCTTAAATATTCGGCAGTGGCTGCAGGGAACATTGTCTCCCCTGATACGGCCAAGTTATGTAACTCCATAGTATCTGTATTTTATTATTTTGCTATTAATTATCCTTTGGTACTCACTCTCACCTACCTGCCTCACTTGTAATCCCTGCCTTTCTGCCTTATGTTTCGGACTGGATTGCTCATCAACCCACTCCTGTACATGTACATAGTTCATTATTATATTTTTTTTTATGTTCATTACCTGTTGCTTTTTCCCAGGATAGTATGGATTTGGTCATATTAGGTAGGTGCTTTTACCATTTGTATTTTTTTTATTCTACCTTGGTTATTAAAACAATAATTTTAAGAAAATTTTTATTTTCCTTTCATATAAATTTTTTGTTTACCAAGCTTGTATGGCCGATTCTCTGCTACTATTTCACCAGCCGACACAGGTCGAGCCCAGAAAAGGGATTTTGACAAAGGAAGAATTTCTTGGGGAAGACCTGTGTCGCCCGATGAACCCATCCCTCTCTTTTTCCTTCTCCCCACCTTTTAGCTGGCCCAAGCTTGGGTGCGTATTTCAGGAATGAGGGTTTCTGGCAGAGGTAGTAGTAGTGAGTGGAAGGTAGACATTGTAACGGCACCTCTGTAGAGGGGGATTTTGAGAGAGGAGACTTCTAATTGGCAAAGCATCCGTGTTAGTGGCTTCCACTCGCCCCTGTGCTATACCGACACCCTATGAGGGTGAGCGAGCTGGAGGTAGTAACTCCAGCATTCCATATGGCCTTTTTCTCTGATATATTTAGCATTTATTCATACCTAGAAATGAGTGCTATAGGGACATTTCACTGGATGACACAGGTCTTCCCCCAGAAATAGATTTTTCCTTTGTCAAAATCCCTTTTTGTTGCCTATAATAGTGAAAGTAGGAAACTTATTATTCCCGGGGTTATGGTTTGAACTGAAATTAATTTTTACCTTGTAATCGGTGGTTTTATCCTTACTGCCATCACAACTGAAACTACAGTGCTTATTCAATTGTAATTATACACATTTTGGTCTTCATTCACTCCAAATTGCACTTGAACTATGTTGAGAGAGTGTTGACAGCGAAGCTATGACGCGAATAAGTTTTGTCTTAATGTACAGGCTGTCCAAAAAGGCTCAGTACAGTGGTCCCCCCGTATTCGTGGGGGATGTGTACCAGACCCCCCCGTGAATAGTTAGAACCCGCGAATGTTTGGAACCCCTATAAAAATGCTAAAAACAGCCTATTTTGTTAGTTAAAACTCAAGAAAAACCCACTAAAAATTTTCATACATGGTTTTTTAATAGTTTTATCACAAAAAGGGATTTGACGTAAGGAAAAATCTATTTCTGGCGATTGACTCGTGTCGCCAGCGAAATATCCTTTAATCTATTATTTCTAGGGTAAATGTACTAACACATACCAGAGAATAAATAAATAAAGAAAAAGGTCAGTACAACTGACTCGCTCACCCTCCCAGAGAGTGTCGGTATGAACACTATGGCGAGTGAGACCACTACCACGAGCCAAATGCCAATAGAATTCTCCCACTACAAAATCCCCCAAAGGGAGGGAGCCGACCCACAGAGTGGGCAGCACCTACTACTACTACTCCATCCCATGCTGCCGACTGCTGCGCCTCTGGTGGCCATCCTGAAGTTAGCAGACAATCTTGGCGATGGGATGGGTAGGGCGGGATTTCGCTGGCGACACGAGCCAATCGCCCAGAAATAGATTTTTCCTTACGTCAAAATCCCTTTTCTGGGCTCAGCTCGTGTCGCTGCGCGAAATCGTACCAGAGAAATAGCACAAGATTGTAAAGAAATTTAACAAAATATAAAGGGTCTCAAATAAAAGATAAAATAAAAATAAATCAATATAATTGCTAATAAAGATACATATACACAGTGATACAAATAGAAATATTACTTAATTATACTTAATGCTAATAATATTTCTTAACTTAAGGTAATATACATATAATACAGGAGAAACATATCATATATGTACAACAATGGTATCTGTGTAAGCTTATGTATCAAAACAATCTAAAGCAATTCATATAAAAGTTGAATAAAACAAACTCAACAATAATAAAATATAAAAGAATGTATATGACTTAATATACAAAACCCGTAACCATTATAATAAGATGTATCTCCTAGCATAAAAATAAGGAGATGACATCCACGAGATCAGTAATCATCACAAATGTGAGTGTCCCTAGCAAAAAAATAAGGGACACCCACTATAACATCATCAAAGCAGCTAAGACACAAGGTGATCGTAAATGAACAAGGCAGGTATAGACGAACTGTTGGGTGAGGCAGGTAGAAAGGAGGACTGAATCTTCTACTAAGGATTAGTCAGAGTCAGGGGAAACTATGTTACCCGCTGCAACTGCTGAAAATTTCAGGGCTTCCAAAGACTTTAAGTAATGACGTTTGAACACTGTCGGTGATTTCCATCCAGTATACTTTTTCAACTCATCGAAGTTCATATGTTGGAAATAGTTAATTGAGGTGGCTACTGCCCTGACATCATGTGCTTTTGGAAAAGAGTCAGGATTGGCTTGTTTAATGAAGTACAAGGGATTTGTTGTCTGGATGCCTTTAATAGATTAAACACAGTACCACCTTTTTCTCTCCATAAAGAGAGGACCCGATGAGATGAGGAGGTCCTAGATAGAAAGGCTCGTAAAGTTGAAACTGGGCAAAGAGATATATCTTGTGGAAGGGGTAGTACCTTCCATGGTTCCCACCTCATCAAAGGATCTTCATTCTTAGCTAAAAAGCTACGTTCCGGTGAAAGTAGTACTTCCCCTGTGGGAAGGAACTGAATATGATCCGGATCTCTGGATAAAGCCGACAGTTCTGAAATTCTAGCTCCTGAGGCCAAGCTTAATAAAAATAAGGTTTTTCTTAAAAGCATTATAAATGAGCATGTGTCATTATTGGTTTCTGAAGCCAGTTTAGAAACATCGTTTAAGAACCAGATACTGACGTAGGCCTTACAGAAGGTCTAAGTCTAGCACAGGCCTTGGGAATAGACGAGAAGTAGGAATCTGTTAAGTCTATGTTGAACCCAAATTGAAAAATCTTTTTCAAGGCTGACTCGTTTGTCGTAATTGTGCTAGCTGCTAAGCCTTTTTCAAATAAGGATCTGAAAAAGGATATAGCTGAATTGATTGTCATGATCTTAATATCTGATTCTTTCAGGAAGGTTGCTAACTTTTTGACAGCAGCATCGTACTGTCTCAAAGTTGAATCTCTCTTATCTGATTCCAAGAAGAGAATATTCTGAGGGTCAATATTCGCATCCCTTTTCGCTGCAAACTTCATGAAATCCATAAAGTTAGGGTTTTGAGAATCCCTGAGGAAGCGAACACAGTCTTCGTTTGTACTGACTGGGAGAGCTTGGGATTGGGGATCCGAAGAGGGCGGAGACCCAGTTCCAGGATGAGAGGGTTACCAATTGCTCTTCGGCCAGTCTGGGGCTACTAGAGCCACTTGACCCTTGAATGTCCTGAGTTGTTTAACACTTTCATGAGAAGATTCACCGGAGGAAAGACATAAATCTTCTCCCAGTTGTTCCAATCTAGAGCCAGGGCGTCCGTGGCATAGGCCAGAGGGTCCAGGTTGGGGGCCACATAACACGGGAGTTTGTGGTTCGCTTGAGATGCGAAAGAGATCTACCTGTAGACCTGGAACTCTCTGAAGAATCCATTGGAACGAACTGTTGTCCAGTGACCATTCCGACTCTAGAGGTACTGATCGGGATAGAGCATCTGCTATGACGTTTCTCACTCCAGCTATATGGGTGGAGGAGAGATGCCAACTGAACTTGTCCGCCAGGGAGAATATGGCTACCATGACATGATTTAGATGACGTGACTTGGAGCCTCCTCTGTTTATACAATGTACTACCACTGCGCTGTCCAGGACTAGTTTTATGTGGGAGTACTTTGGCGGTCGTAACCTTTTTAGAGTCAAGAACAGTGCCATTGCCTCCAGTACGTTTATATGGAACTGACGGAACTGAGGTGACCACGTTCCCTGAACCTTTTTGAACTGGGAATATCCTCCCCAACCGCTTAATGAAGCGTCTGTGTGGATAGTGATCCCTGGAGGAGGAAACTGAAGGGGCACTGACACCGATAGGTTCTTGACTTTCGCCCACGGCCAAAGTCGATTCTTTAGAATCAGAGGGACTGAGGACAATTTGTCCCTGGACCTGATATTTGCTCGTGAGCGCCAGATTCTTGTTAGGTCTTTCAGTTTGGCTTTCATTAGGATGTTCGTCACTGATGCAAACTGGAGAGAACCCAGGATCCTTTCCTGAGATCTTCTTGAAGCCAGTTTGTGACTCAGAAATTGCTTGACTGACTTCGCTATTTCCTTCCTCTTGGACGATGGAATCGACAGAGTATGGGAGGATAGATTTCATTGAATGCCTAGCCACTGAAAGTTTGACTCTGGAGTGAGTCTTGATTTGGTCCTGTTTATCTTGAAGCCTAGATATTCCAGGAACTGAATCACTTTCAGTGTTGCTTTGTTGCATTCCTCGACTGTTTGAAGCCCAGATCAACCAATCGTCGAGATACGCTACTACCATAACCCCTTGCGATCTGAGTTGTTGAACAACTACTTCCGCCAGCTTCGTAAACACTCTGGGTGCTACGTTGAGCCCGAAAGGAACTACCTTGAAGGAGAATGTCTGGTCTCCTATCTTGAAGCCCAGATATGGACGGAAGTGTCTTGCAATAGGGATATGATAGTAAGCGTCTGTAAGATCGATAGAGGTGGTGACGGCCCCACGGGGAAGTAAGGTCCGCACCTGCGAGATCGTGAGCATCTTGAACTTGTCGCAGCGAATGGCTAAGTTTAAGCGGGACAAGTCTAAGATTACTCTTCTTTTTTGTGAGCCTTTCTTTGGCACGCTGAACAAGCGACCTTGAAATTTTAATCTTTTGACTCTCGCTATAGCTCCTTTCTGAAGGAGATCCTCCGCATACTCCGTCAGTTCTTTGGAAGGAAGTTGACGGAAAGGCCTGGATGGAGGTGGGTTTTGTTAACCAGCTCCAACCCAGGCCTTTTGACACAATGCTCTGAGCCCACTTGCTGAAGTTCCACCAGTGGCGAAAGTGAAACAGCTTCCCTCCTACCTGAAGTTCTTCATTGGTTCTGGTAACCTCCTCGGCCTCCTCTGAAGTGTTTTCCCCTATTAAAGGGCCCTCCCGATCCTCTCCCACGAAAGGAACGCTTACCTCTGCCTCCCTTACCCGAGCGGTCATACTTCTGTGAAGATTGACTCTCGAAGGCTTGATTGTAAGCTGGAGAGATGGCGTAAGAGGTGGAGGGCTGAGGCTGAGGGGAGATCACGTAAATTGGCTGTGATTGAGCCTTTGAAGTGGAAGGCTGGGCTGTTTGCACTAAGGGAACCGCCGGAACTTGTTGAGAAAAGAGTGGCTGCTTTTATGGTAGGGCTGGAAACGCCTGGGTTTCCTTTGCCCTTTACCTCTAGCTGCAAGATCTTGCCTCCTCTTAGCCGTAAGGCCCCAACGGTCCTTAAGGCTCTGGTTCAACCTCGTCGCCTCTGACTGGACTTCCTTCACCATTGCTTCTGGGAAGAGATCTGCTCCCCAGATGCTCGACGAGAGTAACCTATTCGGCTCGTGCCGAATGGTTGCTTCTTGTAGGACATGCTTCCTACAATTCGTCCTAGCAGTGGCAAACTCAAACATATCTGACTGTACCGTTTGAGTCAGGGATTTGGTCATAAGTTTGAAAAGCGGCTCTGAACCATAGGCTATGGTGGCCACCTCGGTCATAGCCATAGAATTAATCGATCTGGCTAATCGCGATTTAGCGTCAAATTCAGCCTGAATAAGGCTATCTGGAAGCCTGGGTAGCTTTTCACCAAACTGCTCCATAGCACAGTCCGGTTTGAGTTGCCAGCTGAGAAGGTGTTCGGTAAGTCTTCCCATAATTCTCCGGCTGAAGGAAGTAACGGAGATGTAGGATCTGCTTCCTTCAGTTGAGGCATGGGGTCCCCCTTCTGGGGGGGGCCGCTGGAATGGTAGACGTCGCGATCTTTGTCAGGAAAGGGAGCGGGGTACTCTCATCCATCGTGAAGATCGTAAAGGGACTCTTGAAAGGTTGGATTTTCGTATAGAACAATCCATGTCCTCTAAACACACCTGAGCCATTCTCTCTGAGCCTGGGTCACGTGAATAGAGGACTGTCTCCTTTGGTACCCTATCATCTCGAATCATGGCTGAGGCGGTGAGCCTTGCGTAGCCGATGAACGGAGGCTGAAGGTCTTCCGGGTAGAACTCGAAGTCCTCTATCCTTCGAGTTCCAAATTCCGGTATAGAAATGAGTCTGTCTTGGAAGGGGGCGTATGACGCTACTCTCCACGGGTTGTTCATCGAGAACGGAGGTAGAGAGTCATACGGGGGAAGCTGGGCTCCACCTGCATTGAAACGGTGGAGGAGAGGCTAGAGGAGCTTGGCTCAGTCCGGCTATAATGGAGTCTTGAGAAGTAATCCTATCCGACAACCGAGAGATCATTTGTTCCATGCTACTCTTTAAAGACCCAACCAGGTCGCCCACCTGTTGCAACAGGCCAGCATTGGAGTCCAAAGCCGGAGCTGCTGCGGAGGTGGAGGGGTGGCTCTGAATTGGAACCAAGGGTAGCGGAACTGACGACTCTGCCGGAGTGTGAGATCTCTCTCTGGAGGATTTACTCCTCGAGGACTTAGAGCCGGACCCAGAAGCTTTAGATCTGTCTGCTCCGGGATTCCTAGCCGGAGACTTACGAGAGGAGGATGACGCCGAAGCCGTCTTCTTAGACGACGACGACGTCTTTGTCAAGGATTTCACTGCTTGACCCTTGACCTTGGGTCTAACCGAAGCGTCAGGAGGAGTATACAATTCATCACCTGTAAAGCCTTGGAAGGATGGAGAGGTTGCAGGAGTAGAAGAAACAGTTTACGCCCAAGGGTATCCCTTGGGTGTCCACCTTACCTACCTCGACCAACAGGTCGTCTACACCTACCATAGGTTCTACATTAATATCCAACGTCGCGACTTCCGAGGAGATGTCCTGGCCTTGGTCAGTCAATGAGGCAGCCAGCTGTTGCTGGATGAAGGCGATAGTCGGGGCCGCCTCTACTGGGTCGACGTATCCTGTCGCCTTGCCTCCGGGGAAGATTAGTACCGCCAACCTTTTCTCCAGGATGTAGGGCATACCCTTGGCGGCGTTCTTCCCGAAACCGCCGACCCAGGCCCGCAGGGTTGCCAGTGCGGTATCCCTCACTGCCGGGCCGCTGGAAGAGAGGGTATCGATTAGATTTAAGAATAACTTAAAACTAAAGGTAACTTAAAGCATAACTTAACTTATAGGGGCTATAAGGCCCCTTGAATTTTCCTTAAGTTAGAGTGATTAATGCAAACTTAAGCACTAAAACAGATGCGGACCAGCTACCGGAGATGGAATACTTACCCCGTCTAACAGCTGGCTCACCAGATCGTAACATATGGTACACGTCTCATGGTACCAGACCTGGATGTCCCCGTGCGGAGTCGCGCATGGAGCATGGGACCGGCAAACTTCGTGTCCACACGGGTCCTGAAGTGTGGCGGCGCATCCCGGATGCTCACAGTTGGTGGTCTGTAAGTGGAAAGACACATGAGTATCTTAAAGAATATCACTTACAGGCTAAAGGACAGAAGAACTCCGTTGCATGCCGGAGCTCGGAAAAAATTCGGGCATAGCCCCTCCCTTACTAGCCTGAATAGGC
Source organism: Macrobrachium nipponense (assembly GCF_015104395.2). Lineage (NCBI taxonomy): Eukaryota > Metazoa > Arthropoda > Malacostraca > Decapoda > Palaemonidae > Macrobrachium > Macrobrachium nipponense. Next base: position 117,274,179 of record NC_061100.1, read on the forward strand.
TATAAACCCCGGAGGTATCCGGTAAAAAAGAAGGGAGGGGGAATGGTTTAAGGTACTTAAAATAAACTGAACATCTTAAACCTAAAAGCTCGAACGTACCGGACTAAGTCCAGTGCGTGGCGGAGTGATAACTCAGTGAAACGGAGAGGTTAGAAGGGACCGACTGTATGCTCCGGTCCACCCCGTGGGGTAGACTTAGTACCTTTCCTTCGCTAGATGCCAGGCCTCCGGTGGTAAAGGAGCCCTAGTAAGGTGGGAAAGAGCGGGGCATACAGACTCGGGCTAGTAACGGAGCGACGAGTAGTAATGGAGAGGGGGAAAGGCCAGTCCCCCCCCACCTTACCATCCGACCGGACCGAGAGCCGGAGAGGTCGAGTCCAGTCTGGGTCTGTCCCGTCCTCTAACCCCCTACCCCCGCCCCTGGGGGGAGAGAGGGAAGGCAGGCTCGGGTATGCGGAGCGAGCATGGTCAGGCCTAGCCACCCCCCCCGACTCTATGGAAGAGCGGGAGGGGGGAAAGGTGACTGGACAGGCGTCTGGCTGCCTCCGTGATCATAGTGACCACGGGGCGATAAGAACAACAACTAAGCCTAAAACAAAACCAACTGATCAGCGAGATGCTATCGGGAAGCAACCGAGCTGACAAGCGGTAACAAAAAGGCCCAATAGGCCGTAACCTAGGCTAAGCGAGCCAGACGCCTGACTAACCTAACAATATCACATAGATAATAAAATGAATAATAAAATGAAAGAAGGAAAACAAAATAGTAGGAGAAAAAATCCAGGAGTGTACGACTAACCCGAAGGCAAGTCTACCACTCAAAGCTAGTCGAGGCCGATACTAAGAGCCGTGGCTAGGGTCTGGATAGAAGAGCCTACATAAGGTAAAAGACATGCATGCATGACAAAACCGTGTAGACCTTACCCTAAACAAAGCGGATAATAAAATAGAGCGTACAAAGACAGGGGATGCTCTGGGTATGGGCGACCCAGAACGGACCCATCACGAGGCAGAACCATGCTGCCATGCTTCCGACCTAGAGATCGTATTTATACCTAAAAAACGGCAAATACGTGCTCAGGGCCGGAAAAAACCAAAGAGCAATAAACACTGAGTACTTAACTTAGCTGCTGCGATGGCTGCACGCTCCATTGTAATAAAATCCAAAAGAAAGGGCACAAAAACACAGAGAAGAAAATGGCACGTGTGTATCGTGTGCGCTAACTGAAAAGGATGGCCACCAGAGGCGCAGCAGTCGGCAGCATGGGATGGAGTAGTAGTAGTAGGTGCTGCCCACTCTGTGGGTCGGCTCCCCTCTTGGGGGATTTTGTAGTGGGAGAATTCTATTGGCATTTGGCTCGTGGTAGTGGTCTCACTCGCCATAGTGTTCATACCGACACTCTCTGGGAGGGTGAGCGAGTCAGTTGTACTGACCTTTTTCTTTATTTATTTATTCTCTGGTATGTGTTAGTACATTTACCCTAGAAATAATAGATTAAAGGATATTTCGCGCAGCGACACGAGCTGAGCCCAGAAAAAGTGCATTTTATGATGAAATTCATCAAAAAAAACCAGGAATTTTTGGATATTTAACATAGAAAAATACCGCGAAAGCGCGAATTTTCCGCGAATAATGCAGGGAAACGTTCCCAAGAGAAATCCGCGAATGTGTGAGTCCGCGAATCTGGAGAACGCGAATACGGGGGGTCCACTGTATACCATTACATGTATTTATTGCTCAGAAACCAAATAACAGAGTAATGCAATTTTTTTTGTGGTATGAATTGCTCTGAATGTAATTTGAATGTAGAACATTCTACAAAAAACTGCATTTCTCTGTTATATGGTTTCTGAGCAATAAATACTTTTAATGGTATTGGGTCTTTATGGACACCCTGTATGCACATTCACATATGGCTGCCAAAAGCACCGGCGAGCAGACGACAGATTAGTGAATTGTTTATGAAAAAATTTAATATTTTTTTATAGCATTTTTCATTAATTTAAGTCTACATTACTATTTTGACTTGTTTTATTTTTAATAATTGTACTTATGCCTGAAATAAATGTAACCTTTAATGCTTGCATGCTAGGAATGGCAAAATTTCAACGTTTCCAATTTAGTGGAGCTCACACATACACTGATGCATTTACAAACTTTTTCCATGAATTTAGTTGTCATAGTAATGATATAATTGCTCTAATATGTATATACCGTATACTACAAACAGATACGCTAATTTCACTTATTTCCCCAGTTTTGTGTAAGTCTTAAACCCAGTTTGGAGGGTAAACACATACCAGTTGGCAACTATGATAAACAATAGGAGGTATTTTTCACAGCAAAACTGTTGATATTTTGAGTCAGGAATCTAGTTACTTTTCCAACAACGAATATTTTCAATTAATTAATTATCATGAATATGTAAAAAAACTTATGCAATTCACGACCTGATACTGATGATTAACTATTCATTTGAATAATTATCTTGTGCATGCTTCTTTTTTACCGAAAAATCGCGAGTTTCCTTGGATCCGAGGCGGATGCCTTCATTGTTTATGACTGTTGTGAAGTAAGTGCCTCAGTGTGTATAGGTACAAGTGGTGTGCGGATTTACCACATGGAATGGAGAGTTTATTGACACAATTGTCTCCGCAAACATGGAGATGGCATCAGTCTTCTACATTTTTGGTGTGTTTAAGTAATAATTTTGAAAGTGTCGTGGAGGTATGTTTGCACTGCACATGGCTAGACTTTCATTAACCTCTGTTTAATCTTATAATGTGACCTTAATTTCTAACTTTGGAGAAAATACTTACTTCGAAAGGAGATTAGAGGTCTCGAGGTGTTGCTGGTGCCCATCTCCGGTGTCAGGACAAGTTAAAGTCCTTTTTTGGGAGGGTGGATCAACAAGCAGCCAAAACTGGATCAGCTAGTCCACTCGGTTGTTTCCCCCTAGTAGGTTGGTTGGTTATTATAGGGCTACCTAACAGTTTTCCATTAGTTTTTGGCTGTTGATTGTAATTAGCCTAACCTGTAGTTTACCTTTGAACTCTATCCTACGGTAAATTCTTAATAAGCAACCTATGTACTATAGGAAACTGTAATTTCCAAAGCAATACCTGACACAGATTTATTACTTAGGGTACAGCACTGCTGTGCAGACATTGATCTGTCAAATGGTCACTTTTTTCACTATATTTAATTGGTGAAATAACAATACAATTCAATATTTAAGCATACCATTCAAAAGTTGAAGTTTCGTCAACAAAATGTGATAGCCTTTGTGAAAGTGCGCCTTTGTGAAAGTGCCATATGAAGTAAAATAAGCATGTGAAGTCTTCGTAAAATATGTGTTCAAGGCAGTTTTTAAATCCAATATTTGGTGGTATCGTCGCATGCACAATCTGAGCATACACTCAGACACGTCCTTTCCATCCTTCCCAGCACTCATTTGAACAATATTTGCATACCTATATATGTAACGTTTATTGATATTACTCAAGATTGTAGCTGTGATCAGCAAAATAAAATAACATTTTGTTACCTATATTAGTGAAAGTATGAGACATCTTATTCCCGAGATCATGTTTTGAACTGAAATTTTTACCTTGTAATCAGTGGTTTTATCCTTACTGCCATCACAAATGAAACTCCACAGTGCTTATTTGATTGTAATTTTACACATTTTGTTCTTAATTCCCTCCAAATTCAAGTTAAATATGTGACTTTGTTTATGGCAAAGCCATGGCGGGAATAATTTTGTATGTCTGGCAGCCAGAATCCATGAGTTGAGCAGCCGACCGGTTAGTTAGTTGTTTATGACAAAAAAAAAATGTACTTTTTTTGCTAGCACTTGTAATTTATTTAAGTCTATATTACTATTTTGACTTTTCTCTTTTTAATTTTTAAGAATTACTTGGCTGAAATAATTTGTTTTTAATTCTTAATAATTGTACGGTTGAAACAAATGTAATCTTTAATGCGTTCTAGGAATGGCAAGTCATTTTTGTCGTCAATTTAATGAAACTTGACACATATGCCGATGCCTTTCAAAACTGTTCCCTTGGATTCTAGATGTCAAAGTAATGCAATAATGATAAAATTGCTCTAATATTTATGTACATATATATATAACAAATAGATTCGCTAAATTCCCTTATTTCCACGTTTTTGTGTAAATCTTATCTCAATTTTGGAGGGTAAACACAAAACAATTGGCAACATTGATAAGAAAATAGGAAAGTTCAAAGAACATCGTAGCTAATGTTCACAGCAAAACCGATGAAATTTGTGTCAGGAATCTGGTTACTTTTACAACATCGAATGTTTTCAAATGAATTATCATGACTACATAATAAATATATGGAATTCATAACCTTATTCTGGTCTTTAACTAATTATTTAAATGTTATCTAGCACACTTCTTTATCCTGATCAATCACTAAGTTTACCCATTTGGAGGCTGAGACACCCTCGTCGTTTAAGATAACTATGAAGAAAGTGTCCCAGCGTCTATGGGTACAAGTGGTTTTCGGATTTAGTACAGGAAATGGGAATTTCCTGTGGTGTCAATCCTCTAAACATAGGTGTTTTAAGTAAAAATTTTGAAAGCATCATGGAGGTGAGTTTGCACTGCGCATGGCTAGACTTTCATTAACTTCTGTTTAACCAGAAATTATGGCACTATTTTGTGACCTTGGAGATTTACTTACTTCAAGAGGAAAGTAGAGGTCTCGAGGTGTTGCTTCCACGCTGGTTGGGTTATGACTGCTGTCTAATTTAGGATTCTGAAAGTGCTAGTTATGACTGCTGTCTAATTTAGGATACTGAAAGTGCTAACTTTATTTTTGGGAAAAGTGACCATGCAGCAGTACAAGTGTGTCCGCCTATCAGCACAGTGGTGCTTTACCCTAGATCTACCTATTTCGTGGTTTATGCAGTAAAACTTTATGAATTACAGTGGTTGCATAGCCTGATTCCAGTCAGTCACCGACCGAGAAAGATTACTACCTTTTTGGGTGGTCCAGAGGGGTAAAACCCCCCTACTAGGTCAGGGCACATCGACCCAAGTTAGGTTAGGTAGGTAATATCTGGTTAGGTCCGGACCTAACCAGATATTACCTTTATAGGAAAGGTAATGTGCATGCATAATAGCATTCCAGGATGGCCAGCATACAATAACATATTAGTTCAGAGGTTAATTGCAATTTAATTACATTCTACTGACAAAAAATAATGGTAAATCCTTGATAAGCAACCAAAATACTATGGAATAACTCAAATTCCAAGGTAATACCCCATGTAACAGGAAAAATACAGTACATTTAGAGCTGGTATAGAGTAGGGTGACAGAGGTAAGCATGATAGAAACTAACCTCTCCTAGAATGCTTTATCCTGACTTAACCAGTCTTAATTTCCTAACCTAACTGACTTGGTGGGGAAGGGGGTTGTGAAATCTCCCCTTCTCCCGTTAACATTGAATATCCCTGTACCCCGATCTGCATGCCTACCTCATTATTTATGTCATTAATCACCATCAAACACAAAATCCATTATTAAGGACAAGAGTATCATAAGGCCAAGCACAGTTGTGCAGCCTATATTTAACCTGCCCAGAGCCCTGGGTCCTTATCCGTAAAATACAGGTACCTTCCTGGCCGAACTTAATCACTGGTTGTGGCCCCTAGTCCCCTGTAGGAAGAGGGGACAACCCCTCTTTGCCCCCTCCCCCCCCCCATCCTAGACTGATTTTAGCTAGATTGATGTAAACATAAAAACAAATCCGTAATTCATCTCACCCCGACCTTGCTTGCTGGTTTCTTAAGAAGGAACCCAGAGCGATGGTGTGGCTACCACGGTCTTCCTTGGCCGATGGAGTGCTGGACCAAGTGAACGCCCTTGTTTCCGGACAAGAGGCCTCACTCGGCCAGTAGGTCGGACAAGCTGCTTCCCCTTCCTCTGCCTCGTCAGCGGCATTTCTACGTTTTTTTGACAGACCTGTTGCCGACCAAGCAGGTTGATCCAGAGTTAGCTCACCTAACTCCAGGAGTACCTCTTCAACATCTGCTGTCAGAGAAACTCAGGTTCTCACAGCAAGAGGCATTGGCCCTGGAATCCACTGCCATGGCAGCTTTGTAGGCTGTCTCCTGGCTGGATCTGTGGTCCCTCACAGTATCCAGAGTTGCAGCCTCCTCGGGAGCAATAGTTCCTTGGGAAGACTGCCTGTCTGGAGGTAGGGCCATCTCCTACCTTGCCCACTAGATGGCCAACCTGTGGGCCAACCTGGTTTTGAGGAGAAAACGCAGTCCTGACACGTGTAACCAGGGCGGCCGGTCACGAGGTTACGTTGGGTCTGCGGAATGGACCGTTGTTGGGTTCCTCATCTCTTCTCCAGAGAGATGGTGGATGCTGCTGTGGAAAAGTGTAGAGCTGAGGACAGCGATCACAACCAGGCGGTTGTGAAGACTTCTGGGCAGTCTCGTTCAACTGCGGTTAAGCCTCGGACCTTAGCTAGCACTTCCTCCGCTCCCAAGACATCAGCACCGTCGAGGGTAACGCGAGGAAAGACCCAGCCTTCCTCTTTTGCTTCAAGAGGTGAGCGTCAGCCCTCCTCTTAAGCCTCCTTCTCTCGTGGGAAAGGGGCTAAGCGAAAGGGGAAGAGAGGGAAACGCTAGGGACGGCATTCCCCCTCACCTGCTGCTGGAAGTTGGGGGTTTGCCTGGTGAGCCATTGGGCAACTTGGCAGCGCTACGGAGCTGAGACTTGGGTAGTGGATGTCCTGTGGGAGGGATATCTACTGCCCTTCGAGTTGAGGCCACCCCTCACCTCAAACCAGGTCCACTTACGTAACACTGACACAAGAAGTGCAGACCATGCTGAGCAAAGGAGCTGTGGAGATCATGCGAGAGCAGTTACCATGGTTCTACAGCCGACTTTTCCTGGTGGAGAAGTCTACGGGGGCCTGGAGACTGGTGATGGATCTCTCTCCCTTGAACCGTTACATTCGCCAGACTCGGTTCACGATGGAAACGGCACGCGCAGTGCTTGATTCCATCAGGGAGAACGATTTCCTGCTTTCAGTGTACCTGAAGGATGCGTATTTCAAATACCCATCCATCAGTCCTCCAGGAAGTACTGAAGTAACAAGATGCCGTATAGTACTGTTGCCTAGTTCCTGCAGGTTCTTCTGGTCACAGCATACTTGTCACAGTCTTCAGTTTTCTGGGCACCAGCTTGAAGAGCCCCAATATATTGGGTTAAATTTAAGGATTAAACTGGCCCAAGCGTCCCCTAAGATTTTCGGTATGATCCTTAATGGTTGGTTTGGTAAAATATGGTCTGTTACTGTGTGTTAAGCCATGAAAAATGGAGTGGAAAAGTAATTTATTTTCTCTCAAAAAAAAATAAAAAAAGGACTTGTTCTAAATCAAGGAGAGTATTATTGTACAAGTGAAATCCTTCTGTATAAAATACAGGCAGTCCCTGGGTTACGACGGGTTTCCGTTCTTGAGATGCGTTGTAAGCCGAAAATCGTCGTAAGCCGGAACATCGTAAAAAATCCTATGAAAACCTTACTTTTAATACTTTGGGTGCATTGAAAACTATGTAAACTGCATTCTTATTGCATTTTTCATCAAAATAACCTTTAAATATTGATTATTATGCATTTTTGGTGTCATATATCATCTGCCAGATCAGCGTTTGTAGGCGTCGTAACCCTGGAAATAATTTCTGATGAATATGAGCGTCATAACCTCAGAACGTCGTAAGCCGAGACCGTCGTAACCCAGGGACTGCCTGTACTTTATTAAACAAATGAAACAAAAGTCAATAAAGTTCAATAATTAATGAAACGGAACACTGGTGCATAATATTTAAACAACCATTACTTGCTCAAGAACTTTCCTTTAGAACATTTAAAATTAAATGTCTCAGGTTTATGACATATCAAGTTAGACAAAATACTTGGTTTCCAAGTTTCAAAGTTCCAGCTCTTGAATAGGAGGCTCACCTGAATGGCAAGCTTCTACACCTGTAGGGAAGAACCATGACAGTTAGCAGTGGAATGAAATACCAACACACCTCACATACAACAAAACCAAATTTTTTAAACAGAAAATTAACAAAATAAAAATTCAGATAACCTTTGAGTCTAACTTTCAACTCACTACAGTACCTTCGCATTATCCTCGATGGGACAGTGTACAAATTCAGGGCACTTAGTTTCAGTCTCTCAACCACCCCACAGGTGTTCACGCGAGTGTTCACTCTGGTGTCGGCTTGGGGCCCATTCAGTCGGGATACATCTGATGAGGTATCTCGATGATTGGCTGGTCCTGGTGAGCTCTCGCTCGCAGTTGCTACAGGACAGAGATCGCCTCCTTGACTTCTGCCGTGATCTGGGGATTGTGGTAAATTTTGAGAAGTCAGATCTCGAACCCAAGCAGAGGATAAAGTACCTGGGCATGCTGAATGATACATCTGATGAGGTATATCGATGATTGGCTGGTCCTGGTGAGCTCTCGCTCGCAGTTGTTACAGGACAGAGATCGCCTCCTTGACTTCTGATCAGCAGGTTCAGGGAAGCAGCTTGACAGTTCCTGTCATGACAGGAACAGTCGGCTCAACAGTGGCAAGTGGGTTTCTTCACCTGCGGTCTCTTCAATGGAGACTAAAGGAGTGCTGGTCACAGGCGTGGGATCCACAATCCTTCCTAGTTCCTCTCATGGAGGAAGTAAGGGAGGATTTGGCCTGGTGGCTAGACGACAGGAACCTCTTAATAGGAGTGCCCCTGTGCACTCCCCCTCCGGAGATGCTTCTGTTCTCAGAAGCATCGACCGAGGGTTGGGACGCACACCTGGAAGAGTTGCTGGTTGCAGGAGTGTGGAACCATTACAACAAGCACCTTCACATCAACTTCCTGGAACTCAAGGCAGCATTTCTCGCCCTTCAAGAATTCCGGGGGACACTGTGTTGATGAGTGACAACACCACAGTAGTGGCATACGTCAACAAGCAGAGGGGCCCAGTGTCCCTCCTGTTGAACCAGTTGACGATGCAGGTGCACGAGTGGGCCATGGCTCACTCAGTGGAGCTGTCAGCCAGATACATTCCAGGCAAGAGGAATGTAGTGGCAGACAAACTCAGCTGCCAGAATTGGGTAATTAGGACAGAGTGGTCTCTTCACCCAGACGTGGTGGAAAGGCTGTTTGACCTGTGGGGGGGGGGGGGGGGGGGGGGGGGGGGGGGTGGGGGGGGGGGGGGGGGGGTGGGGGGGGGGGGGGGGGTTGTGGGGGGGGGGGGGGTGGGGGGGGGGGGGGGGGGGGGTATCCAGTAGTGGATCTTTTCGCCACCTGGCCTAATAGAAAACTACAGGTTTTCTTCTCAGTTGTGCCGGGCCCATGGTCAGCTGCAGAGGACGCGTTCCAACACCCACGGGACAACTTCGTACTTATGCCTTTCCCCGTTCTGCCTGATTCACAAGGTGATCAGCAGGGTGCTGGTCACCAGCAATCTTCGGATAATTCTGGTGGCACCCATAATTCTGGTGGCACCCGAGAGAAGCTACACTCTGCCTCAGCAGTCAAAGGATACAGAGCTGCCCTGGCCATAGTCCTTAAGCTGCGAGGAGTTGATATTTCCTCCTCCATGGAAATATCTCTCCTAATGAGGAGCTTCGAGAGGTCTTGCCCACCCAGCAAACTCAGGCCCCCCGGGGTGGGACATGACTCTTGTCTTAGGAGTTTTACTCGTAGACCCTACGAGCCTCTCCAGGAGTTGTCAGATAGGGATCTGACCCTCAAGACCATCTTTCTGCTGGCCTTGGCATCGGCAAAGAGAGTATGAGAACTTCATGGTCTTTCCTTCGATGTCAAACACTCGAGGGGATGGGGGATCAGTTAGTTACCCTCGATTTCATCCCTGATTTCGTAGTGAAGACTCAGAACCCTTTGGTCCCTGACACCAGGTTCGAGTCTTTCACAGCCCCCTCCCTAGAGGACTTTACTGGTAATGATACGGATTAGATGCTACTTTGTCCTGTTAAAGTGCTACGGCATTATCTGAAGAAAACTTGACACCTCAAGCCTGAGTGTCGACACCTCTTTGTTAGCACAGGGGTGACCAAAAAAGAAGTGTCCACGAACACTCTTTATTTCTGGCTTCGTGATGAGATTAGGAAAGCGTACGACTCCAAGTGGAGTGCCTACACCAGTACCTTTTGTCCAAGAGCCCACAAAGTTAGAGGTGTTGGTCCAACCCTTGCATTTCCCAAGAACTTGTCAGTTGCACAGGTGCTGAAGGCGGGGGTGTGTGGTCCAACCAGACCACCTGCTCAACAAGTTGTGTAGCTTACCCAGCTCTTTTAACAGGACAAGGTTGCATCTCATCCTTGTGATATTGCATGAATGGAGAATGAATGAGAGTGTGAATGGCTCCTCTTCCTTTTCTTTTCTTTTCTTCCTTCTTCCTGCGGGCAGAGGGTAGCGGTCGTCACATGCTGGACAGGATGACGGTGCAGGTAAACTATGTAACTGAGCTCCATTTTATCTCTTTAATCAGGGATAGAAGCACTTATCCGTCCCTTCCCTAGCAAGGGGGGAGGCGGACAACAGTAAGAGACAAACCCAATGCCTTATATTTGGCTTCTTACTTATGACATAAGTTCTTGTTTGCTATTCATAAGAGGTACGCATGCCTCCCTGTAATGAATTGGTCCAGAGGTCTGGCCACTGATCCTGCAGTTCTCACTCCGATCAGTTGGACAGAGGCTAGGCTCCCACCCTTTGCTCTTACAACCAGGGAGGGAACCCAAGTTTGGCGAACACCAGTCTGTTCACAAGACTCAGATTCCTCCCACCAATAAGTGAGTCTTCCTCATGTAAAGGACCGATGGTTTGTATAACATTTCGGAACAAATCACACTTTTTGAAAGTAAATTGTATTTTTCCTAACTATACAAACCTGAGGTCCTCTACATATAGGCCCACCTCATGTCACCCTAACTATACAAACCTGAGGTCCTTTACATATAGGCCCACCTCATGTCACCCCTCACTCTGTTCCTAGGCCTAAAGCAAAGTGGAATGTTTACATATTCAGTCGGGTGGGATTCCTGACCATCGGACAAGCAGTTACTGCCGAACTACTTTGTCATTAAATCTTACGACCGGTCCAGGCGCTGATAGTAATTCCTTAAGGAAAGGACCTCAGGTTTGTATAGTTAGGAAAAATACAATTTACTTTAAAAAATTGTGATTTTTGCACATGTCTTTGTTAAAGGAACTGCTGGAAAATAACCCAGATGATTTCAGAAATTCCTTGTGAATGACTGACGATGCCTTCAGAGTCCTTTTAGCACTCATGTCTCCCAAAAAAACAAAGAAAGATACAGTCATCCTGCTAGTCCATCCCCATGCACACCAAAGACTGGCGGGGATAATGCCAGTCTTGGTTAGACTGACCTGTTGGGTTAAACATGTTGAAAAGATGAGAGGACCAGGTAGTCTCTCCTGGTTTGTCATTTTTACCCCCCATACACAATAAAGTTTGGCAAGTTCATGCCAGTCTTGTTAAAATCAGTGTGTCAGTCCTTTACATGTATGGCTTGCTTTAGGTTGGGTATTTATCAGTGGAGGACAATTATTTATCAGTGGAAGGGATTATGTCACTACAAGATGCAAAAGCTTATTTGTCTGCTGATTTTGTATGTATACTATTGAGTTAAAAAGGTTACTGCTCTTGCCATTGGCAATTCTTACACATAAGATAGTCAGGTTTAAACTGAATATATCAGGTGCTGAATATATCAGGTGCTGAAAGCTGGAAGGAGTCAGAATATAAAGCTGAAGGTTTTATGAAGACTGTAGGTAATTCTAAAGGAGAGTTCTTCACGGAGGCATTGTTTATTAATGATTTTTTTTTTCACTGAACAATACAGAAAATTGTGTATATAATGCAGGGCAGGTGGGATCAGTTGAAAAATTGGCCAGAACAATGTGAGATATATTTACCATCTTTTGTTCATTTTTATGTAGAAGAGTTTGTCAGTTACTGTATCGTATCCCTTTTGTTCAATAAAAATATTCCAATAAACAATATCTCCATGTGGAGCATTAATCAGGGATGAATGCAAAAACTTAAAGGACAGTTTATCTCTCATTACCTCACAAAATTTTTCAAATTATCTTACCTGTACTACATTACAAACCAGAGCCTTTTATCATAATCCTACCCCAACTACCCTATGTAGTTCCTGATGCCAAAGAAAAAATGCTTTGTGGGTTGGTAATTCCCCCACTTACCTGTGTACCTCCACCTAGCCACTTGATGAATAGGTAGTTCCTCCACTCACTTGCATACCTCCACCCAGCCACTAGTTGCTATATTTCAGTGACTGATAACAGTGCACACTGGAGAATCTCCCACATAAAAGGCTATGGTTTGCATATCTAGGAAAAATACTAATTAATTTGAAATTTTGTTAATTATTTAAAGATTTGTATATTACTATAGTATGTATAATGTAATAGCTATAACAGCTATAACACATATCATGAGGGTTATAATATTGGAAGGTAAATTAGAAAACTTTCTCTTCAGAAATATTGTGTTTATACCAATTTAGAAGCACTTTGGAGTTGCCAGTTCAAAGCATTCATCGTATTGGTCTGGCAGGTATCATATTTCATATTTGTTATTTAGTATACGGAGATTTCTTTTCAGACATAAATACTGATGATGTATTTTCCTAAATTGTTGATATTACTTTATTTGTCAGTATGTAAACTCTGATGTTACTGTTGTACATATATAATGCAATACATGTTTGTTAAGAGTATTCAGTGATGTTAAATGTGGACCTATCACTAACATAACCTACATTCAGGGTCTGGAAGTTCCCAGACAATGCAGACTTTTGTCCAATGGACAGATGTAGTAGTTTTGTTCCTTAGTTTGTTCCTACAGGAGTACAAAATCTCACTTGCTATGTAGTAGTATTCCTCAGTACAAGCTGGAATCATTAATTGAAATTTGTTAACAAAGTATGTAGTCAGCTGGTGAATGGGAGGACCCCCCAGTCACCTGCCATCATCAAGCACTTTTTCTTCATCTATTGTCGAGTTAAGATGACTTCTTATGCCCTGACTGATTGTCAAGTTGAACTTCTTTCATCTGCTTATTGTATGTGTGGTGTTTGCAGATTTGACTAAGAAAAGAAAACAGCAAGAGGTGTAAAGATTGTAAGCTGGTGTTTGATGGCTTTATGTCCATGGTGTTAGTATAACCTGCTATGCTATTCTGCATTGATACTTCCAGTGTGTGGGTTGGTGCCCTTCACATAGAAGAGTTTTGCCAGCAGTGGAGGAAGGCAAAAGATGTTTGTCAGTTTCATCAAAAGGGATTACGCTAACTTTGATGCTGCTAAATCTGTGTGACCCCTTCCTCTCTTTATTTCTCTCTTTTCTTGTTCTCCTCCAGCTCACAAGGGGCTTGTGCTTGTAGGGGTAGGAGACCAGCCCACACTCTAACTATACTGCTCAGGGCCACTTACTGAGTTCTGCTTAGGTGAGACTGGCATGTGTTCACGGCTTTCCACCTCCTACCAATGTTTGTCAACAGTTTTGCTGGAGTACTCCCATACGTTTCAGTGTCTCAGTATTCTGAGCAGTCTCTGTTCCACTGCTGTTCCTGCAGCTGTTTCCAGTAAGGAACTGTTTAACCTCCTGCTGTGATTATCTTGCCCTTTGGGGTATACTCCTACAGTAGTATTAGTACGTGCTGTACTGCTTCTGCGATGATTCTTCCTGCCTTGATGATGTTTTATGTTATAGCAGACAAGAGTAAGACTCGTGGAGGAAGAAAGTACATACTTTCCTTCTCTGTGTTGAGATCTTCCTCCTCTTCCTCTTCTGCCCCTTCTTCCTTCTGAGGGAAGAAAATAGGGAGAGATCTCTGAAGCCCTCATAAGAAATTCTATTGGACTTTGAGTGAGGGCTTTCCATTATTGGGGATTCGTGATGCCATTTGCTCACTTGCAGATGTGACATCTATGATAAGGGTTGACACCAGGTTCTCTGAGAATACTTGTAAAATTTTTTCTCCCCACGTACTTCCTTCCCAAACGTCATGACTATCTGGAATTGTTTCCTTGTTCTTACTTTTCCTGAAGTGTGGGGAGAGATGTTTGTGCTATCTTTTCACTCAGTGCTTGTATGATCATTGAACAGTACATGTGTGGATAGAAGGTTCATGTGCAACAGGTCACCAGTGTACTATTCTGCTGAGTATCATATTGATCTGCATACATATTATGTATGAACCTTTGGGTGGTACCCAATTTGTCCAGAACTACCAGTGTATGCTTACATGATCCCCAGATTTTGCTCAGGCAACAGAGGGTTCATGCATGGAAGGTCGCATGGTATATGCCATGTGCATGTGATCATACAGACGCTTGACGTCTCCCTGGTTTGTTCAAGTCAGTCAGTGTTTGCATGCACAGTGGCACACATGAGTGCTCATTCATAGCCTTGACTAGCACTTTTGATTAGTCATACAAATTCCCACAAGAGAGGGGACCATGATTTTGAGCAATTACAAGTCATTCTTGACCCAGTATATATATTGTATATTGAAATGTGGACCATGACTTCAAGTGGTTACCAGTCAGCCTCAAAAAATTTGCCAGATCAGAGTCACTAATCTGATTGTTGGTGTTGTGAGGTTGGAATGAGACAGAACTGAGTACTAACTGATTTATTACCTGGGCACATAGTATACGTAGCAGTGTGCAGACGGAAACGGAGTGCCTGACCCTGTCCCTCGCTACCTGCACAGAGACAGAGAATTTGTGTTTCTTGGCAGTTAATCAAATAATGATAGCAAAAGACATAATGGACATACATTGATGAATTATATATTGGCAAAAAGGCCAGGAAATTCTACATACAAATATATACATGTGGTTCTTGCTGCTTTGCTAGATGAGATACATGATCGTGATTAATGGGTAAAGAAGGTCTATTTCTCGTGATAGGCTGATCTCCCTACTTTTTCCGTTTTCATCACAGTCCAGCAGCATCAGGGAGACCTCGTAGTTTGTCCCAGGCATCCTTTGGTGACGTGTCTCCCAGGGGCTGGTTCATCAGGTCTAGGGTGTTTTGGGCTCTCTCTTGGACAGGCATGGAGTATGTCTCGATGAGCTTTTTGCAGAGGTCTTCATATTTTGTTTTTTCCATCTCTGCATCAAGCCACAGGGTGATTTTATTGGATACTTCCTCTGGCAGCGTCATCATGGTGATGTTTTTGGTTTCTTCATCCATGGCCATGGCTATGCAGAAGTGTATGTTGGCCCGCTGGAACCATGACACAGTATTTTGCCACGAAAATGGCAGCAGTTTGATCGCCCAAGTAATTGTGGTTTTTGAAGGCAAGAGAGGTTTGCAGAGGATCTGTGAGTCCTCAGATTGACTTTCTACTGCAGTGTCTGGCATATCAACTCTCACACCAAAACATGAATTAAGCTCTATATTTATTCCATTAGTGGTGTTCAGGGTTCGTCAGAAGTCAAAACTTATACGCTGTGTGGTTCCTTTAATGACTTTCTGAATACGGTCGAAGTGAATCATAAATGGCTGGGCCAAACCATCCGAGCATGCCAGAATGTACCTGAGGAGGTAGTACTCTGTGATTAGTCCGTTAATGACGTGGGTGGTTTTCCGAGGAAGGAGCTTTCAGAAGCCGAGACTTAACAGGCTTCTGAAGGTAAGCGGGGCTGTAGTGAGTTCATTAATGGCGGAGCCAAAACTGCTGTTTACCGTCACTCCTCGGGTCACCAGTTGTGAGGTCGGAATGAGACAGAATGGAGTACTAACTGATTTATTACCTGGGCACACTATATATACATAGCAGTGTGCGGACGGAAACGGAGTGCCCGACCCCGTCTCTCACTACCTGCTCACAGACAGAGGAAAATTTGTGTTTCTTGGAAATTAATCAAATAATAATAGCAAAAGACATAATGGACATACATTGATGAATTATATATATCAGCAAAAAGGCCAGGAAATTCTACATACAAAAATATACATGTGGTTCTTGCTGCTTGCTAGATGAGATACATTATCATGATTAATGGGTAAAGAAGGTCTTCACAGTGTATATGGTCCAAAGATGCTCACCACAACAGCTTTTTTTTCTTTTTAAGAGGATCCAACTTGTGTTTTTGGGAAATCTTTTAGGACCTGCAAGTTTTCCTCTTTTCAGACAGATTTTTGACTGAAAGGTTGTTTGGTTCATGGTAAACTTTATGATTTTGGGGAAGCAACCACTACCCCTTTGTGGAGCACGTGTTGTTAGTAGAGTGTATTCCATGATGCACTAAGAAGGCAAGGTAATCATTTTGACTGTTTACAGTGTCTTCAATCAGGTTAATAGTCTGACCTGCAGATTAGGAGGTTCCCTGCTGTATTGCTGATTGAGAAAGCTACTTTTCCACCATTGACATGCGAGAGTTTTACATGCCATGAGGTGCAAAGCTACTCATCTTCCAGATGTTTTGTCAGTCTTTGAACTGACAACCTTCCTTCTCTGGAGAAATCCCAAGAAATTCTCTCTTATTATAATATATAGTCAGATAAGCAAACTTTGCATTAGGAAGTCATTATGTTTGCACTTCTTTTAGTCATCTTCTTTTAGTCGTCTTCAACAAATCTCCCTTTTTTGGTCACTAGGAATGATTTGGATATATACTTCTTTCTTCCGTTCTCCTTAATAAGTCCAGTAGTATTAGAAAATCTCAGACTGGTAGCCAGAGATTTATAGCCCCATATTAGCTACAGCATGCATAAGGTTAGAGTGCGCTGAATGGCCTTTGCTGCCCCAGTGCTTGGTGTTACACCTAAACTTTGTAAAACCAACCAACCAACCAACCATAAGGTTAGAGTTCTTCCTCCTTTAATTCATCTTAAGCTAACATTGGTGGAAGGGTCCAGAAACATCCTTCTCTAACTTTGTGACTGAATATATGATTGCTCTAGGAGGATACAAGAAGTCATGGTGTAGGACCACCCTTAGCCCTTAAGGTTGATCTTCATGGCATTTCTTGCAATGAAGGCAAGTGTTCAGGTTTAGGTTCCTTTATTCTACTAGAGGGATGTCACCCACAGGTCCTAAGATATTTTTTGTGACTTGAGATGGTTGCTGACAGGTGGTATTGGTACCTAGCTCCCTCTGCACAAGAAAAGTATCTTGCCCTGTTAGCATAGTGTAAACCTTGGGGATAAATACAATGGCAAGACTCTTTCTTCCCTTTTCCCATTCTGGATCAATATCTAGGTTGAAGTATAAACTCGGTTGGGCCAGGTACAGGCACCTTCACTTGGAGCACCCAGTCTTAGAATTGTGGTGCACGTATCCCATTGTTTATCCCTTTAACAAGGGAATGGCAGTATAGGTAGAGCTAAATGGGTCTGTTCACAACTAGCAACTAGCTCCCCTCTGCTTTTGAGTTCCCAGACATGTGATTGCATGGTTCTCCAGAGTTTTTCCTTTAGTTAAGTACCCTCTGGCTCAGGGCCCTACTGCTCTGGTCATCCCTTTCTCCATACCAGTAGGAGGTTTTAGGAGTTGTGCCTCCCCTTGATTGCATGTGCAAATTTTGCTCTTATTTACCCATCAGGTTTTTAGTAGCAGTGTCACAGATTACACTCCTTTGTACTGGAAATCATGGTAGATAGTATCCCGTGTCCAAGAGAATGACTTGGCTACAGAAGGAGTCATGGTAGAAGTTTATTGTACATTGCTGTGACATTGCCCAAATCTGTTAATGTGATTACTTGAGTAGCAGGGCCAAGTGCCGTTGACCTTACGAAAAATTTAAAGTATTTGTTTCATTAACTTACCCCAAAGTGATAATATGTACTTCCTTTAATGTGTCAAGTTGATTTCTTTTTCTTAAAGATATGAACTGTAAACATACATCATCACTAAATGAAATTGAAGACTTTTGGAGTGTTTCCTACAGGTGGATCTGTTCATTTCCAAACAGAAACTAGAAACAGGTATCTTACCATGTAGATGCTGAATGACCCTAAGGAACTTTCTTTTGCTGCCTTCGTGATGCATCTGGCTTCAACTGATGCATCCTCTGCTGGCTGCCATAGTGGAAGAGCCAAGCAAGAGACTGGGAGTCATTCTGGGAAGTTTAGATGTCCTTCTTCCTCCCACTCTTCATCCTTAAGGTCTGCCTTTTCATGTAGATGAGGTAGATATTGGGAAGTTCAGATGCCCTTCCTCCTCTTATTCTTCATCCTAAAAGTCTACCTTATCATATAGATATTGAATGACCCTGTGGGTTCCAGTGCCTGGCCTTTGGCCTAAAACCCATACTGTGTGTGCCGTGTCAAGAATTGACCTTGTAGTAGCAAGTAAAAAATGACCGATTTTCACACAACATTGGATGATTGGCAGACTTCACTGGAGCCAGGAAAGGCAGAAAGGGCAAAATTCAAGGGACTTAGTGTAGTAGAAGATAATGCAGAAGAGTTCCATTGTTGATGATGTCATTGAGTGAGTTAACAGAGCTTTCATACAGTTGAAATTCACTCCATTCCAAAAACTACCGGTATGCTCCATTGATGACCAGTTCATGGGTGGTTAGTGGTTTTTAGGGGCATTGCACTGAACCATTAGGACTGCATTAACTTGATGCCATACAGGCCACGTTGAACAAAGTATCATTATGTGTAAGAGACGCAGAGCACAATTTGGACTTGCAATAAAAGCAGCTTTATATGAGTCATGGATGTGGTCAGCATGTTTCTCTAGCAAATGAAAGAAAAATCCTTTGTGCTGTTTGGAGAAAAATTGGTCAATTTTGGCTCCACAGTTCCTTTTTCACAGAAGAATGGTTGCTTCATTGATGTCGATAGGGGGTAACATGCCTCACTTCACCTCCACAGCTCTTGTTAGTGCTGTAGTAATGAGAGACTAAACTTCCCTTGTTGAGAATGCTCACCAATGTCCCCATGTTGCTCTACAGTCTGTAGGGTGTTTGTTACAGAGCATAGGCTACTGCTCACGCTTGGTAATGGACCAGGCTTGCTCTTGGTGGACATCCCCACTCACTTTTCAATTAGCCACCTGTCTCCACTGCCCCTGCAATTGTGGGCAGGTCTCTAGAACCTCTTTTCAGAGTCTGGGGAATTGCTGTAGGCTCTCTAGCCTTCCTTAGTCTTAGTGTTGCCTCTTTCACTGCTGTCATGGTGCATCGGATTACAACTGATGCCTCTTCTTCTGGCCCTCATAGTGGAAGAGCCAGGCAAGCGACAGTAGGAGTCACATTGGGAAGTTCAGATGCCCTTCTTCCTCCTCCTCTTCACCGTTATGGGCTACCTCTTCCATCTCCTCACCTGACCTCTACCTGGTACCTGGAGTGAGTGGTGTGGTAGACACCTTCAGTCTAGCATAGCAAGTTATATCTGTTCCCTACATCTGAGGACTCTCAAGTCTGCAATGTCTGCCTCTTGTGGACAAGTTTACAAGTTACAACTGCATTTGTTAGTTTACTGCTCAGCCCATCCCAAAAGTTATCCTGGAGAATAAATGCTCAGATGCTTTTTTGGGGCAGTCTGTATGCTTTTCCATCCTTCAGTCTCATCAAGCAGGTGATGGGCAAACTGTAAGTCTTCAAGAACTTTTCCAGGATTTGTTGCCTTAATTTAGGTAGTACCCTCTGTAAGTTGGTAGACTGAAAACCTATGGCAGAGAATTTCAAAATAGCAGGTGTAGCAGTCTCCAGGTCTTGCAAAACCTGTGTCCAGTCTGCTAACCAAGGTGGGGACAGTTCTGTGACTGGTGTAATCAGTAAAGTGTCAGTCCACTCAGTACCAATTTTCCTCTAGTCTCTTAACTTACTTCTGTTTCTGAGAAGTGTTCTTGTGATGGTAATTGCTTCATAGCAAAGGAAGATAAAGGAAAGGAAAACGCATTTTCGAGAAGTTCTGCAGCAAGGAGGCATTAGCCCATTGTGTTGGAGGTCCCTGTTCTCATGATGGTTCCAGAATCGGCAGGCGCTGACGTAACATGAGAAACGCTGCGATTTCTGATGCAATACCTCGTCTAGATTCTTCAGAGAAGTTCCGGGTAATCTCGGGAGTCTGTGACGCTCGCCGTAGGCCCCGCCCCCGGAATGCAGTATAAATACGACGGACGAAGTAGGAGAAAGCAGAGATCATCAGTAAGAGACACAGATCAGATTATCAGTGAGAGATCAGCAGCAGCAGAGATCATCCGAGAGAGATAAGAGGAAAAGGGACCGACAAAGGATCAGAAGAAAAGTTGCCTGAGAGTTGGTTGAATTTTGGTCAAGCCATCTTCAGGAGTGGACGACCAAGTTATTTCGACGTTGGGGGAGACTTCAGAGAAGAGAAGTTCTGCTAGAGGTTTTGGGAAGTTCCTGCCCCTCATGTATCAAGAGTAGACATTATATTCTGCAATACGGAGTCAAGAAGACGTCGGCAATCGCAGTTCTCCTTTTGTGAAGCCATCGTTTGGTGTTACCAAACTGGCCGGCAAGTACTTCCATTCCCTCACTGTTCCCCAGTCCATGCAGTGTAAGATTCTATTTTTTTTATTTAAATAGGAGATACCATTCTGCATTTACCTTTGTTAGTAAGCTTGTAAATAAACCTCTGTTGTGTTAATGTTTCTTTCTATATTCATATCCCCAGTTTCAACTGTTGTTGAAAAATTTTTTTTTTTGTATTTATTTCATATTGAACCTGAAGCGGAACTCTCTCTCAGAGGCCATAACAGTTATCCAGCTTTTTGAACCTCATAACTGTGATCTCTTGTTTTAATGAATTTTCCCAAACCTTTATAGAAGCCCGTGTTTGACGCTTTGTTGCTGGATGTTATACTGAAGGTTGTTTTTTAGGTACTGAAACTGGTTTCTTAGTTGTGTTTGCTGTTTCAGGATGGATCAACCTTGTCACAGAATCAAAGGCTTGACTATATTGGGTTTGTCTTTCACAGCTATCTTATGGCAGACACAAAAATTGGGTAGTCAAGATTACTCAACCATGCTTTTGCTGTTCTTTCCTTATCTTCTACCATCAAAAGTTGAGAGGATCGTCTCTTGTGCCCTATCAGAGCTGTTGACAAGAACCATCAACTAAGACCATGGTAGCCCACTGGCTCAGGCAGGTTATCTGCAGGGTCTTTGAGGACAACATCATATGGTGAGGTGGCACAAGTAAAACTACCTGGTTTTAAAATTAGTACTTTCCATTTCTGTTTCTTTTAGATCGATTTTATTATCACCTTTGTTTTAAATGCAGGTTCTTAGACATCGGTATCCTTTTTCAAGATGCTATCTTAGAGATATGACAAGTAACTGGATAAATACACTCCTATTACCACTGGAACTGGTAATAGCATTGGGCCAAGTTTTACCTGCTGGGCAGGATATAAGAAATTAATCATTCCCATCTTCCTATACTTACCCTTTCATTTGTTTATGCAGGGCATATTCAAGATGTAGACTTCCTAGTTAACAGTTACATCTTCAGTACATGATAGGTATCTTGCTCTGCTCATCAAGTTATCACTTAGTATACTTTGTTTACATTACTAAAGAATCATTACTCTGTTTACTAGAGAAATCCATCTGTAAAATGAATTAGTCTTCATACAGATTTTTGGTTCCTGACCTTTTTGTCTTTGAGGACTCCTAGATCCTTATCCTTTCTCAGTTATCACTACAAGGCAAGTAACAGCTCAATTCTCCCACTTATTTTGAAATATCTCAGTTTTGTGTTTCTCATCCAGATCCCACAAAAAAAGTCATTTATGCTAGTGAGTGGTGATGACTGGAGGTTCTATTATGTTAGTGAGTGGTGATGACTGGAGGTTCTATTATGCTAGTGAGTGGTGATGACTGGAGGTTCTATTGTGCTAGTGAATGGTGGTGACTGGAGGTTCTAGACTACTTACAAAGTAGTATTGATACTGCCTGTAATGTTTGGACAAAAGTTTGCAGTATCTGGGGACATTGGAGGACCCAGATTGTGAGATACAGTATGTGTTTGATGTGTATGAAAAAATTAATTTTGTATTAAAAAAAATTTTGTTTTGCAGACTTCGTCATGACTGTGTTATCAAGATTGGCTGTTACAACATTCAGGCACTCGAATGGTGTTTTATTTAGGGGACTTGGAAGAGGAGGCCCACCTCCTGGCCACATATTTAGAGGGTTACGTCAGCCTCGGAGAGCTAACAGAAAAGGTGGTATGAATTTGGCTCCAGAGTCAGGCCTAGAAATGCCAAATGAGCACAATATGGGACCAGGATTATTAAAGAGTATTTTATTTGCAGCAGGATTTTGTGGTACAACATTTGTTGGGGTTAGTATATGGCAGTATGAATCTTTAAGGGAAGAAGCAGAGAGAAACTCTTGGTCAAGATGGGCCAATCAGCAGTGGAATTCACTGGAAGGCTGGCAACACAAAGAGGGAGGGTTTCGACAAGAAATCAACAGATTATGGAACAGTCTTAATGAAGGGCAAAAAGTGTTTTGGCCTATATGCTTTCTCAATGCTGTTGTGTATGGTTGCTGGAACAATCTCTCTTTACGATCAACAATGTTTAGGTACTTTTGCTCTAACCCAGCAGCTCGTGCTGTATGCTGGCCCATGTTTTTATCAACATTCAGTCATTATGCATTTTTCCATTTTGCTATAAACATGTATGTACTCCATAGCTTTAGTACTGGTGTTACTTCGTCATTAGGTAAAGAACAATTTTTAGGTATGTATCTTTGTGGTGGAGTTATATCTTCACTAGCAAGTCATGCCTTTAAAGTTGCTTCCCGATGTCCAGGGCCATCACTAGGTGCTTCAGGTGCTATTATGGCACTTCTTGGTTACTTCTGTACAACTCATCCAAATGCACAGCTTGGTATAGTATTTCTGCCAGGCTTTACATTTTCAGCAGATACTGCAATAAAAAGCGTCATGTGCTTAGATGCTGTAGGTATGGCTCTTGGTTGGCGTATGTTCGATCATGCTGCTCATCTTGGTGGGGCACTGTTCGGGGTGTTATATGCATACTTTGGTCCACGATACATTTGGCCCAAAAGTGAACCTCTGATGAGGCAGTGGCATGAAGTTAGAACTGAATTGTCAGAGAAAATAGAAGGAAAACCAACTAAGGATTAGATTTCTCAATTAATTGATGTGCATGAAGGCTGTGTAAGTGAAGTGATTGACACTACTAGTAGTATCATAATACATAAGTGTTTTTGATCAGTTTGTTACTGTGCTTCTCCCAGGGAAATAAGAAGATGGCAGACATAAGTAATGACAGAATTTCATATGGTTCATATGGTGTTGCACATAGTGTAAATAGTGTTATGTGAGATAATTGTGTAAATACAGTATGTCGACTGTTATGAAGGTGCTTTACAGCAGTACTGAAAATTTTTAAATGTGATCAATAAAGTTAAAGGTACAATTACCTTCACAGTAAGTGGAATGTTTAATGATTTTTATGTAAATACAGTGTCATCATGTAGAAACATGGTGGATTTCATATTTAATATTAATGGGGTAATTTCGAGTACATTTGTCACTGGTTTATATGAATGCATGAAATCTATTTATATTTTGTTAGATTATATAGTTTCACTTTCTTTCTATTATGAATAAAACTTTTCTCTTTTACTTTGTGTTTTATATTCTGATGTACCATATAGGAGGTACAGGTTACTGTGTTACCATGAAAAAGTCATTGCAGAATTTAGGGTATTTTGGTAAGAAAATGGTTTTGCTTTCTCTTTCTTTTTCTTCTCTACTGGCAGATATTAGAAAAATAATTCTTACATATGCTGGAACAGGTTAGATACAGGTGAGGGAGCTTCCATTTCCATTCTACAAAGGTTTAGATGTTTGTGCCTAACCAGTTCAAATTCTTTATAGAAGCAGGTCCCATTCCTCTCTCACAAGGGGAGAGAGGAGGAATTGGCAGCAAACAAGATTGGTGGATAACGTAAGTTTTGTTGCATATGACAGTTCTTTATCATCCTCAAGATGCCATGTAGATATGTATTTACTTAGTCTATTAGTCCAGATTTCTGGCTGTTCAGTAGACTTGTGCTCAACGGATCAAAGGCTTACAACTTCCTATGTCCTACCTTTGGCCAGGAAGTGAGCCCAGGTGGTCCGAACCTTCAGTTGGCGATAGACTTTCTTATCTGGCCCCCATCAGTAAGTCTTCCCTACATTAAGACCAAGGTTTGTTCTATCAGTGAACAAATGACAAATTTGTTCATGAAACTTACCTGACAGATATATATATAGCTGTATTTTCTGAAGTCCGACAGAATTTAAAAATTCGCGGCACACGCAGTGGGCGGCCAGGTGGTAGTACCCATTCCCGCCGCTGGGGAGGCGATATCCAGGAACTATTCCCATTTTCTATTCATATTTTTTTCTGTCGCCTGGTCGGTAAACAACTGTTTACAGACCTCTGCCTAGGATTTTGAAAAACTTCATTAGCCACTTAAGTATCCTAATTATTCTTTCGATTATTAACTTGGATTTGTGGCTAGGCATACGCTATCGTAAATTTTTTCATTGCATTTGATGTCTGAAGCTAGTTAGCCTAGTTTCAGACTTTGTTGTCTGCACGGTAAGGTGAGGCTACCGGAACTTTCGGTAGACACTCGCTTAGTATATATGACGTTTACATGTTTTCTTTGCATAAGGTAATTAGTGTAATGTGTGACTGATTACGGAAGAAGGAGGATTCATTTACGCTTTTAGAGCGTGTTAGAATCAGGAGTTTTCCTCCATAGTAAACAGAAGTTAGAAATAATGAACCTTCTAACCTCCTGTAGATTTTATTTTGCCTAACCCTGTGGTATGGCTTACGGGCCTAGAAGAAGTGTCTGCTAGAGGATTACATCAAGTAATCTTAGACTAAAGTGCTCGCTCTCCAATCAGTGTTGTGAAGTGTAGTGCCCCTTGTGTTGTGGAGGGGGCGTCAGATCGGCCCCATAATGCCTCTAGGCCTGGACCTCTGTCGGACTCCCATGACTCAGGGAGAGGGCATGTCGAAAGCCGCAAGAGGGTTACGGGGGCTCCCCACCGATCTGGCGTCCCTTCGGCAGAACCTGTTGACGCTTCCCAGGCTGCTAAAGATCGTGCACGTGCACGAATCTTGAAGGATTGCTTCTCGTCCTCCGAGGCGTCCTCCCCACACAGGGGTTGGAGTTCTCGGAAGGACTCGCGCCCCCTAAAGAAGCTTGAGAGAAGAGGACGCTTCGTCCTCTCTCTCGTCACGAGAGGATGAAAAAGTAAAGAGACCACATTTTCCCTTTTAGAAGAATGCACTGGCTCTTTTTCTAAGGGACATTTAAGGAGGCTCATTCATCTTGCCAGAAGAGTGATTTGAGCCTCATGCGGGTGAACGCTCATGTATATATCATTTATACATTATTAAGGAGGCTCATTCATCTTGCCAGAAGAGTGATTTGAGCCTCCTGCGAGTGACCGCTCATGTATACATCATTTATACATTATTAAGGAGGCTCATTCATCTTGCCAGAAGAGTGATTTGAGCCTCCTGCGAGTGAACGCTCATGTATACATCATTTATACATTATTAAAGAGGCTCATTCATGCAGAAGAGTGATTTGAGCCTCCTGCGAGTGAACGCTCATGTATATGAACGCTCATGTATATATCACTTATACATTATTAAGGAGGTTCATTCATCTTGCCAGAAGAGTGATTTGAGCCTCCTGCGAGTGAACGCTCATGAAGTTAGAGCTGTTTCAACCTCGCTAGCATTCCAAAAGAATTTGGTAATCAAGGACATTTTCGTCTCCTCTCCTCATGGCGCTCCGTATACGTTATGTAACGTTCGCTTTACTTCGAAAAAGCAAGCTGATAAGTTTGACGGCCGGCAAGCTGCTTTGCACAGTCAAACAACTTATGTCTCTGGTCGGCATAAGAAGGGCAATTTAGACGTGAGGAAGCGTTTGGAGGTGCTCGACGTCCTATAAGTAGAGACATTCTCCAGGACGCTCGGCAAGCACCTTGCGGAAGACGAAAGCCATACGTCTTCCTTTAGTGTTCACACTCTTCAGGACATCGTGCGGCTCTCCATATAGACTCGCATGAGGACGTCCCTTAAAAATATTCAATGTCATACGCAAAACGCGGTTCGTCATAACATTGAGATGTTGGCAAGGTCGCTCGCCAGGACGCCTCTTGGCGGGCCTTGCATGCATCAAGGCGCTCAACGAGTTTCTCTCTGAAACGTCGTTCAGAAGACTTGGTGTTCTCTGCTCAGACACGCTCGTAGCTAAGCAGGACGTTTTTTTGAGGACGCTCAGCAGGACGCTAAGCAGACTTTTTGAGGACGCTCGCCGGACGCTTTTTGAGGACGCTCGGCAGGACGCTTTTTTTGAGGACGCTCAGCAGACGCTTTCCAGCACGCTTTTGAGGACGCTCAGCAGGACGCTTTTGTGGACATTCGCCAGGACGCTTCGGTGGAAGCTCGGCAGGACGCTTTGCGAGAGAAAAGACTTGTTGAAGGCGTCTTATTTGCTGTTGAGGACATTTCTTTACAGAAATTTTTAAAAAGGATTCGGAGTTAGCGGAGAGACATACCCGAATTTTTTCTTCGATCTCTCTTTCCTCTTCATCGATTTCTTTGAGAATCGGGAAGATTATATACTTGGATTCCTGGGTGACTTTCGGTCATGTTAAAGGGTTTTCCCCTATTAGCAAAGTGCTAAGTGTCAGTCAGACGTTTTCCCCATTGTCATTTAAGTGGGGGACTCTATGTATCATTTAAGTGGGGGACCCCTCATAAATGGGGTAGTTCTCATTGACATAGTTTTTAACGTTTTTATCGTTTAAGCGGATAAACTCATTAACAAATTTCGGAAGAGCTCTCATTCATTTTCAGAGGCTCATCCGGGGTTAAGAGAAAGACTTGTAGACTATCCAGGAAGTCTTTTGTCCAATATCATAAGAACATTGAACGGTCTTTTTCGATCCTCGGTTCTCTCTTGATGATCTCTATTCGAATATTACTCCCTTTTCTTGGAAAAGAGTCTTGGCAAAGAGTCAAGGAGTTCTTTTAAAGTCTCGTTCATTAGAACGTGGACAGTCGTTTTCCTTTCTTTCTCTCTTCCTCGTCGAGGAAAGATGTAGTAGAGAATTCGATGTTCAAATTACTACAATACTTACGTAGTTTATCTTTGCGTCATTTTGCTAACGCATGGGTCAAGTCATATACGTGTACGCATATCGTATTTACCTCTGCGGATAGAAGCCGAAAGAACTGTTGTTCTAATGTATTTATTTGACACTCCCTTCAACCTTCCAAGAGTTTTCGGAGTAAGAACAACTCTTCAGGTATTGTTACGACAACACCAACTCAGCTTCTGTATTTAGCGAATTCTGTTTCGTTTAAATAGGCCTGCTTGAGAGTTTCCTTTTGCTCGATAATATCATACCTATTCCTTCGTAAAGGGAGTAGCTGGCAACTCAGGCAGATAGTATTCTGTTCACCATTGAAGCTTTTCTTCGAGGAAGACTTCTTCACTCTTTTTGATAGAGATCGAAGGTGGTCGATCTCCAATCCTTATTTTGTTTTCTTGAAGGAAAGAATTTAGGATGGAGATCGTTGTTCAGAATACTATAAATATACTACGTATATTAACCTCGCGACATGATTCTACTAAACAGTTGAATTGTCCGAGGGGTAGGCGCATATCCTAGTTATTCTACGGATTGCGACTTAGACGAGAAGTATTCTAATTGAACTGCAACACCAACTCAGCTTCTGTATTTAGCGAATTTTGTTTCGTTTAAATATGCCTGCTTGAGAGTTCCCTTTTGCTCGATAATTTCATACCTATCCCTTCGTAAAAGGAGTAGCTGGCAACTCAGGCACATAGTGCGAGACGATGATCAAGGCTGCTGTTACTGTGGTCTGTGATCTACGCAGTACCGGCTAGCTCGGTGTCATGCGCGGTTGGTTACGTCTCTCTCCCTTGCGGGAATGGCTTAATAAACCGTCTCTCTGCCCTACAATCATGGATTTTTAGCCTCGGGTTGAGGAAATTTCTAGTAATCTTGAATGATCATACCTGCCGTTTACTTAGAAAATTTCAACAAGATATCTCTTATACTTGTTAGGTGCGGGTTTACCGCACGGTAACATTGTGTACGAATCTACCGCGGCATAGCACTATAATAATGCTCTCCTGCTTATGCAAAGCGCAGCCTTATTTAGGGAAGGAAGCAGGCTGACTGAGGGAATGGATGAGTTTGCTGGGGACCATTTCCTCGCTGGAGAAGCTTGTTTTCCCTGAATAAACAGCAATTCAGACCTCTACAAATTTTCCTCACGAAGAAATTGGAATAACATCAAAGATCTTGTAATTCTAATTTTCTCTCAACGGCTTGAGGATCACCTCAGGTGATAGCGAGAGGGTGCCAGACATCCGAACAGAGAACAGATGTTCTGGCACATTGTCTGAAAGAATTGGAAGCCAAATTGGTCGGACTCTCCAGTTCCTCGAAGGGTGAGGTTGGATCGAGTGGCCCAAATCATCTCGGATAATTTCTCAGCTCTCTCATAGCTCGAGAAGAGAGAATTGGTTATGGACTTGGGCACGGAACGTAACGATCCTCAAGAGGTTCGTTAAACTAGTGCACGTCCGTGGGGGTCTTCTCGATCGAAGGCAACAACTACTGACGTCTGAGTAATCCTCACTTAGAAGTATGTCGAAAGTGAGGAGAGACTGAGGGCGTCCTTTCGTTAAGTTTTTCGTAATATTGAAGACGAAGGAGCTTCCTCTTAAGTTGTTCCCTTATTCATGATCCTAGAGGATTAGCTTTAGTCGCCACATGTTGGCCTCTAAGAGGTTGGATTCACAGAGGTCAGGTAATTCAGAGAATTGTCCAAAGACCCTTCCCGAGAGAATCGGTGTAATCTAACATCGTCACTTAGTGAAGTATCTAATATCTCTCCTCTCTGAGTCTGAAGGCGTTCAGACTATCGAGAAGCGATAAGATCTTCAAGATTAATGGCAGTCTCTTGGCCAAGGCAAAGCAGTGCTGCCTATTTTCAGTTTTCAATCGGAGGGGGCCGTTTCTGGAGATAGTGAAGGGAAATGACTGTTCCTCCACCTCGACCTCTGTGAATTTCGTTATGGTTCTATCTTTCCGTATGAAGTATGAGATAAGATAGAAGTCCTAACTATTGTAGAATATGCAAATATGTTGTTGACGGCCTCTAGGCTCAGAGATCCGGTTCTGTCAAACAACAAAGCTTCACGATCTTGAGGTCTGTGGAGATCTTGAAATTCTCTGGATCAAAGGTTCCGGCATGGAACTTAGACGTAGTCTGAGTTTCTGATGCCAAAAGCATTTCGAACCTATCCTTTCTGCGAACTTAATACACGTGACCAGAAAGGCTAATATTCTAACCGCTCTAGCCACGGCAAGGAGGGTTAGTGAGGTTTTAGCCATCATCAGAGGTTTTGGCTTTAAAGGACATAATGCGGTCTGTCCTCTAAGCCTTCCGTTCTTGATAAGAACGAAAACTGTCTAACCCTTGACCCGAAGGCTTGGAGACCAAGGGTATGGCACAAATTATTGGGCAAGGGCATTAGAGAGTCCTGTGCCCTGTAGGGTCTCTCAAGTTTTATCTTGATAAAACTATAGAAAGTGCAAGGTCAACGGACAATCTGCGGTGTTCCATAAAAAGACCAAACTGGTTCATGTCCAAGAACACCCTGGCATTATAGCCAAGGAGTTCTTTTAAGAGGTCTCATTCATTATGTTTGCATAAAGATTTGAGATTTTTTCTTAATATCAATGCTCAAGAGGTGAGGGCGCGGCCTCGGAAGCATTTCAACAGAGCATGACACTCAGTAACATCCTGAGTGTCACGCTTTAGCGAAGCAACTCTGGGTTCGCTTCACACTCCCGACAATCTGCGGTGTTCCGTAAAAAGACCAGACTGGTTCATGTCCAAGAACACCCTGGCATTATAGCCAAGGAGTTCTTTTAAGAGGTCTCATTCATTATGTTTGCATAAAGATTTGAGATTTTTTTCTTAATATGAATGCTCAAGAGGTGAGGGCGCGGCCTCGGAAGCATTTCAACAGAGCATGACACTCAGTAACATCCTGAGTGCCACGCTTTAGCGAAGCAAACTCTGTGTTCGCTTCACACTCCCGACGGGATGTGAAGACGACATTTCAGATCCGTAAGTCGCTAGGACCATACATATCCGTAGATATATTATTGGGTGCAGGAAGCAACACGAATCCTATCCTATAGAAAAGGGATAGGTGTGCTTTTAACTTTGAAGGGTTGGTCGCTTGAGGCGCGTTCCTTTTCTTTAGCCTAGAAGTTATGGAACTAACTTTGATAGGTTAGGTCAGGTGGTGGTTTTAGCTTCGGTGCCCTCAGAAGTATGGTCATATGGTCTAGTCACATTGTGGTCACGCCCCCGTTGACAGATCATCTAGAGCGCACCAGCATTACAGATCTCTACCTCGCTGGCAACTCTAGTAACGCAGAAGCAGACTTTGGTGACAGTAATCATGAAGTCGGCTATGCTAACAGGTCAGGAACCAAGATGTATATCATCTACTTAATTTAGTTTCCCTAAAATCCTATTCTGTCTCTTCCCACCATCCGAAGGTGGGATTCAGCTATATATATATCTGTCAGGTAAGTTTCATGAACAAAATGTTATTGTTATAATACAATTAAGTTTGTTCATACTTACCTGGCAGATATATATAATTAAAGTGCCCACCCACCTCCCCTCAGGAGACAGTGGCACTGATAAAATATGAATAGAAAATGGGAATAGTTCCTGATATCCGCCTCCCAGCGGCGGGAATGGGTACTACCACCTGGCCGCCCACTGCGTGTGCCGCGAATTTTTAAATTCTGTCGGACTTCAGAAAATACAGCTATATATATATCTGCCAGGTAAGTATGAACAAACTTAATTGTATTATAACAATAACATTTTTAAATAAGTTTTTATTTTCATACATTCAACTTCCCTGTCAGATATATACTTAGCTATAGACTCCGTCGTCCCCGACAGAAATTCAAATTTCGCGGCACTCGCTACAGGTAGGTCAGGTGATCTACCGCCCTGGCCTGGGTGGCAGGACCAGGAACCATTCCCCTTTTCTATCAGATTTTCTCTGTTGCCGGTGGTGTCAACATTGTTGTTACTACCTCCTGACTGGAATTCTTTTTTCAACGCTTTTGATCTTCTTTCGACTGACTTTTGGTGACGTACTTGGATCGTTGTTTTGGCATTCGCTATCGTGGAATTGTTTTTGGACTTGGCTTTTTCTTTAAAATGTCTGACTCAAGTGTTGGTGTGAGAGTGTGTGAATGAAGGCTGCAAGGTGAGGATGCCGAAGGCTTCGGTAGATCCTCATACTGTATGCCGACGTTGTAGAGTTGTTGAGAGTTCTTTGGCTAACACCTGTAATGAGTGTGAAAGGTTGAGTGCTGAAGAATGGAAGACTCTAACTTCTTACTTGAAGAAGTTAGAGAGAGACAGAGTGAGGAAAGCAGCTTCTAAAAGCCTAAGTAGATCTAGATCTAACGAACCCTTATCTAGTTCTGTAGCTTCTTCTCCTCATAATTATTCTCCCTCTGTATCAGGCCGATCACAGTTTGCAAATCCTACATATTCGGCTTCGGAAATTGCAGACCTCAAAGCTTCCCTTCAAAGGATGCAAGAAAAAATGGCGGCTTTGGAAGGTAAGCAAAGTGAAGGTGATATTTCTAGTGATGTAAGTGTCCCCAGTGTAGTGGAGGGGGCGTCTGGTCGGCTCTGCGACGCTCCCAGGCCTAGACCTCTTCCAAGCTCCCTGGCCCAGAAGAGAAGGAAAGTTGAAAGCCGTACAGAGGTTGTGCTTCTCTTCCTTGGGATCTCCCTCACCGAAACGCGGGTGGAAGGACACGAATCTTTCCCGCCCTTTGAAGAGGAACTGGAAAGAGCCTGCTTTGGACTCTAGCCCCGAGCGCTTTTCTGAAGAAGAAGCTCCATCGGTTATCAAGAGAGCTAGAAAGGAGTCAACTCCCTTTGCTGCAAGGGAACCTCAAGCGCCTTCCAGATCTCCCTCTCCTGCTTTTGAAGAGGAAAGGGAGTCTTCAACCAAGAAAATGCTGTTAAACCTACAGGAGCAGCTAGCTTCTTTGGTGGGAGTCCTATTGAAGGAGCCTCCTCGTAGAAAGGACAATAAGCTGCCTGTCAAAAGATCAAGACACCGATCTCCTGCCAGGTGCAACAAAGCTTCCAGGGAAGTTGTCGCACAGGCGGCCATCTCTGGGGGGAACGAAGCACTGGACAGGCGAGAGGTAGAAGAGGAAGAAGCGCCAGCCAGGCGTGTGGCGCCAGGCACCAAGCAGGCGCCAGGCAACACCTGAAAGTGATTCAAGGTACAACAGAGAAGTTCTCACAGGACGTGATGAGCCAGCCAGGCGCAAGGCGCCCGATTATAACCAAGATCATTCCAGGCGCCAGGGGCCAACTAGGAACGAAGCGCCAGCCAGGTGCGAGGCGCCTGCCATGCACGAAGAACCTGATAGGCGCCAATTAGACAAGAATCGCCAATGGGTAGACATAGGGAGGCAATATCTCTTAGTCCCTCACCTATGAGAAGTCCTTCGCCTTCGGAGAGAATGAAGTCGAAGGAAGAGACATGCGAAAGAAGGGATCGTTCTCCTTCTGACCCTCTCGAACTAGAGGAAGTGTCAGAAGATGAGGTTCCAAGTAAAGAAGGACTTTCGAACTATAAAGTTCTTACGGCTCTCCTTCTGGAAGAATATGGAGATTCCTTGACTCCAGCTGCTTCTCCTTCTCCGCGCTCTCTATTCTCGAGTGCTAAAGCACTGAAGTCGTCGTCCTTCCTTAAAATAAGACCGGCCATATCAATGAAGAGGGCCCTTCAGTCTCTCGGTTCCTGGATTCAATCAAAGAAGGAACTGGGGAGGACGGTGTTTTGAATGCCTCCGGCCAAACTGACGGGCAGAAGAGGCATATGGTATGAGACTGGAGAGAACATGGGACTGTCTCTCCCTGCTTCGGCAGAATCGGACTTCTCGAATCTAGTAGACTCTTCGAGAAGGCAGGCCTTAAACTCGGCCCGAGCGACATGGGGCCTTTCTGAATTGGACCACCTCCTCAAGGGGCTTTTCCACGTCTTGGAAGTGTTCAATTTCCTGGATTGTTCCCTTGGGGTTTTGGCCAAAAAGACCCATGAAGCAGGCCTAAACCCAGAAGCTTTACTAAGCATCCTAGCATGCATAGACAAAGCGGTTCAGGATGGTTCGGGAGAGGTCACCTCTCTCTTTGGTGCGGGGATTTTAAAGAAGAGAGCGGTTTTTAGTTCTTTCCTGACTAAACCCGTCTCTCCCTCGCAGAGAGCCGCTTTACTTTTCGCTCCTTTATCAGAGCATTTGTTCCCTTCTCAGTTAGTGAAGGATATTTCACATTCTCTAACTGAGAAGGCGACTCAGGATCTCCTCAGGCAATCATCGAAGAAGAGTAGACCTGTGGCCAATGAAGACAAGAAAGGGGGCTCGTCCATCGCAGCAGCCCTTTCGAGGAGGCCCTCCTTCTAGAGCAATCTCCAAAAGGAAGGCTACAGAAAAACTAGGAAGAGCTTCCTTCCGACCCTTTAAAAAGGGTAAATGAGAAAGAGATCCTCCAAACACCAGTAGGTGCCAGGCTACAGGAATTTGCGGAAGCCTGGGCACGTATAGGAGCAGACGCATGGTCCATGTCAGTCATCAAGAAGGCATATTACATCCCCTTCAAGGACAGCCCTCCCCTGACATCAACACCGAGGGAACTGTCCGCCAGATACAAGGACCCTGTACTGATGGATACTCTTCGACAAATGGTGGAACAAATGTGGGACAAGAGGGCAGTCGAGCTAGTACTGGATCACAACTCCCTGGGGTTTTACAATCGCCTTTTTCTAGTCGTGAAGGCTTCGGGGGGATGGAGACCAGTCCTAGATGTAAGTGCACTGAACAGATATGTAGAGAAAGAGAAGTTCAGTATGGAAACATCTGCTTCAGTCCTTGCAGCCCTACGTCAAGGAGACTGGATGGTGTCTCTTGATCTTCAGGATGCCTATTTCCACGTCCCGATTCATCATTCGTCAAAGAAGTACCTTCGTTTCATGATGGAGGGAAGGATCTATCAGTTCAGGGCCTTGTGTTTCGGCCTGTCCACAGCTCCTCAGGTTTTCACAAGTCTGATGAAGAATGTGGCAAGATATCTGCACCTGAAGGGAATAAACATCTCCCTCTACCTAGACGACTGGCTCATCAGAGCCAGATCGCAGAAACAGTGTTTGGAGGACCTTTCAACGACTAGACCTTGTGAAGTCTCTAGGATTAATCGTAAACCTCGAGAAATCTCAGATGATCCCCAGCCAGAACATGGTTTATCTGGGGATTCGGATGGATTCTCGGGGTTTTCGAGTTTTTCCTTCTCTAGAGAGAATAACAAAAGGTTGCGCAATAATCTCCAGCTTCTTAGGGAAGGAGCGCAGTTCAGCGAGGGAATGGTTGAGCCTTCTGGGGACCCTTTCCTCGCTGGAACAGTTCCTTCCTCTAGGAAGACTTCATCTCCGTCCACTGCAATTCTTCCTGAAAAGGGTTTGGAACTGGAAGACAGGACAGCTCACCGATACATTTCCGATTCCTCTAGAGGTGAAAGATCACTTAAAGTGGTGGTTACCCCCTCTAGAGGAAAACAAGAGGTGTGTCCTTGGAAGTTCGGAACCCAAACCTAATATTGTATTCCGACGCGTCGGAGACGGGGTGGGGTGCAACCTTGGGATCAAGAGAAGTGTCAGGCACCTGGTCAGAAGAGCAGGTGTCATGGCACATAAACTACAAGGAGCTCTTAGCCATACATCTTGCTCTAAAGGGCTTCGAACAGATAGTCAGAGACGGGGTAGTTCAGATAAACTCCGACAACACCACCGCTCTGGCCTACATAAGGAAACAAGGCGGGACTCACTTGTTCTTTCTCTATGAGTTGACAAGAGATCTTCTAGTATGGGCCCATCAAAGAAACATCTCTCTACTGACAAGGTTTGTCCCAGGAGAGAGGAACGTGAGAGCGGACAGGCTGAGCAGGAGGTTCCAGGTCCTTCCCACAGAATGGACCCTCCACTCAGAAGTGTGTCAGAACCTTTGGTCACTTTGGGGGAGGCCTCAAATAGACCTGTTCGCCACGTTCCTCTCCAAGAGGATAAGCACCTTTTGCTCTTTGGTAGACGACCCCAGAGCTTTTGGAGTAGACGCCCTTCTCCTAGATTGGTCCGGACTGGATGTGTACGCCTTTCCCCCATTCAAGATCCTGGGGGGGAAGTGCTCAGAAAGTTCGTGGCCTCGAAGGAGACAAGAATGACTCTTGATAGCCCCATTTTGGCCAGCTCAAAATTGGTTCACAGAGGTAATGGAGTGGACGGTGGACTTCCCCAGATCTCTTCCAAACAGGACAGATCTGCTTAAACAACCCCACTTCGAGAGGTACCATCAAAACCTCCCCACTCTTGCTCTGACTGCCTTTCGACTATTGAAAGACTCGTCAGAGTGAGGGGCTTTTCTCGCAAGGCTGCAAGCGCAATCGCTAGAGCCCGCAGATCATCTACAATGCGAGTATATCAATCGAAGTGGGAGGTGTTCAGAAGTTGGTGTAGGTTGAAGAAGCTGTCCTCCTCCATTACCTCTGTGACCGAAATTGCCGATTTCCTTCTTTTCCTGAAAGAGAAATCTTATCTTTCTGTGTCAACCATCAAAGGATACAGAAGTGTGCTCTCAGCCGTTTTCAGGAACAGAGGCCTAGATTTGGCTGACAATAAAGATCTGCACGATCTGATTCGTTCATTTGAGACATCAAAATCAAAAGAACCTAGAGCTCCAAGCTGGAATCTGGACGTAGTCCTAAGATTCCTGTCTTCCGAAAGATTCGAACCTCCTCATCGGGCTTCCTTTCGGGACATTACGAGAAAGTGCTTGTTTCTTTTGTCGCTCACTACGGCGAAAAGAATTAGTGAGCTGCACGCCCTTGAATCTCGAGTAGGGTTTAAAGGAGACTCTGCCATCTGTTCGTTCCAGACTTTTTCTTGCAAAGAACGAGAATCCTTCAAAGCCCTGGCCCAGGAGCTTCAAGTAAAGGGCCTGACTAACCTAGTAGGTAGGGAGGCAGAAAGGTCTCTTTGCCCGGTCAGAGCACTAAAATTCTATCTAGACAGAAAGAAACAGATGGGGGGTTCGCAACACGGTCTATGGTGCTCTGTAAAGGACCCCAAAAGACCTATGTCGAAGAATGCCTTGGCCTTCTTTGTTAGAAGCGTGGTTACGGAGGCACATAATAACTGCCCAGACAACTCCTTTAAACTTTTGAGAGTGAAAGCTAATGAAGTTAGAGCAGTCATGACGTCTCTTGCTTTCCAAAGAAATATGTCGCTAAAGAATATCTTGGAAGCGACATATTGGAGATGCAATTCGGTGTTTGCATCTCATTACTTGAAAGACGTTCGGGTAATTTACGAGAAATGTTTTTCTCTAGGTCTGTTTTCGTCAGCGGATACAGTCCTGGGTATTGGAGCAAGCACCGATCCTTAATTTTATGTGCGTAACCCTCTTGTTAGATACATTCTTGACTTCCTGCTGGAAGAAGTGTCAGATGTCGCACAGGCGGCCGTCACTTTGGCTCAAAGGGACTCGGGTTGTATCTGACTATTAGAGGGGTACAAAATTTTTGTTGTTGTTGTACTTTAATGTGTGCGTATTGACTGTGTAATTCGAGTTATTGGTTGTTTGTGAGGAGTTTGGGGGATAACTCTTGACAATCTTAGAACTAACACAGGTGTTAGGATCGGGTGTTAGGGATCGGTTGTGTGCTCCTTAAATAAGGCGTGTTGTCATGTTAGAGGATTAGCACCCATTGACAAATGCCAGTCAGGCTCTGCCGAGTAAGTGGATAAGACCCCATTGACAGACCCACAAGAACTCTTGGCCAAAGATCACTATCTCGCTAAGGCTTTTGAGGTGAAGCAGACTCTTAGGCAGTAGCCACGAAGTCTTCCACCTAATCAGGTAGGAACCAAGGTCTATAAATACCTACAACATATGTTGTTTACCTGTCTATTCAGTAGTTAGCTGTCTCTTACCCTCCACCAAAGGGTGCCAATCAGCTAAGTATATATCTGACAGGGAAGTTGAATGTATGAAAATGATATTGTTATGATACAATAAAGTTTCACACATACTTACCTGGCAGATATATACGATTTATGGCCCACCCAGCCTCCCCGCAGGAGACAGGTGGAAGAGAGAAAATCTGATAGAAAACGGGAATGGTTCCTAGTCCTGCCACCCAGGGCAGGGCGGTAGATCACCTGACCTATCTGTAGCGAGTGCCGCAAAATTTGAATTTCTGTCGGGGACGACGGAGTCTATAGCTAAGTATATATCTGCCAGGTAAGTATGTATGAAACTTTATTGTATCATAACAATATCATTTTTCATAACTAAATCTTTGGTTTATGTATACAGCCCACCTCAAGCCACCCATCATTCTTGCCTGGGCTGGAAGGAAACTGGTATTATGATTCATAGCAAGGGTAAAGCAGGTTGCACAGCTTCCTCCTACTTCCCCAATTCCTATTGCCACCAATTCCTTGTGTTATTTTTAAACAGACTCCAGCTGGCACTAGAGAAATTATCCCTCTGTTAAGAATGAAGGTTTGTTAGCTATGGAAAATACTAATTGAATTAAATTTGTCATATTTCACTCCTTACCCACCTTAGATACTAAAGCCACTAACATCATCTTTGTTAGTACTGTAACACTTGATGGGGATTTTTTTTTTTTCTTTCTTTTGAGAATGTAGTTCTTTGTAGATTGCCTTCATCATTCTAGCATATTATTCCAGCATTTTGTACAGATTTCAAATTAACTCCCGAATAAGAAGGGGCGACATTGCAAAAATTAGCCTGAGGGCCTCCCAATACTTCCAACATCGAATCGGAAGAAAAGGAAGGGGACAAAGGCACAACGCTACTATGTGGTGTGTGCACAGCAGGAGACGAAGCATCTGGAAGTGGAGAAGAAAAAACCTTCCCATGAAGGAAGAGTAGAAACCCTCTGGATGCTCTTTCTTGCTATAAAACGACTACCACTGCTCTTTAGGCCATGCATGGCATTCCGTGCAAGGATTCGTTATTGTACAAACATTAGAGCGGCACCTACTACACGTGTTGGGGGGGTCAGTTGCAGCCGAAGCCAAAAAACGAGAACCTGGAAAACCTGGAGTTCCGGGGCACACACATTGACGAGGCCGAGGAGCAGCAGAAGAAGCCATAATAAGAGACACACACACACACACACGCACACACTCACACTAAACACAATTGAAACGGGCAATGAACCAGGTAAAGGCCGAGAGAGGTCAACCACATCTCTCGCCTAGGCGGTTAAGAAAAAGACTGACTCAGTGGTGTAGGTGCGTGGTCTTTGACCACTCTACCCGACATACGCACGCGTTGCCAGATCTCACAAGATTCCTTGCTTTCATCTGCGTTTTAACCGGATCCAGCTAGGCGCTAGAAATTATCCTATTGTTAAGATCGAAGGGTTGTAGCTATGAAAAATACAAATTGTCTTGTAAAATTTGTCATTTTTTAATCATTCAGTAATGATAATTAGCTTACAAATTAATAACTAGCTGGCACTTAAGAGTTTCTAAATCACTTTGCTTGTTCTTTTATTTATTTTTTTTTATTTCTCTGTACTGTATTTACCTCACTGTCACCTTTTCTCTGTTTATCCTATAAGGATATTTACTTGAATCTGTTATATGGGGATATACCTTTAGAGAGGGTGGAGAACCCACAAGCTAATTCGACCGTCAGGATCACACATTCTTCAGCTGCATTGCTGTGCAGATGTCTGTACTCTACTGGACTTGATTACAGCTGCTGATGTTTAAGCTGTTTCTTTACCTTTTGATCTTTTGTTACTGACTCTGGCTTGTTTATTGGTTTTGTGTTTCATTGCCCGATTCTGCTCTTTTACATTGTGGTCAAGTTAAAGGGACTTCCAAGAGGCCAATGGGCTCATCTATGAGTACTGTACAGTGGTCTTGGGAAAATAACAAGGGATTGTCCCTGTGACTTTGTCCTCCTGTGAGTAAACCTTGGGTTTCTGTCCTGAGGTTTGCTATCATTATAGCTGACTTGGTCTTTGTTTGCCATCCTCTTTATCCCACCTTTTTTATTAGTACAGGCAAGCATAAGGAGGAAGTTTCCAGGAATATACTTTCTTTCAGACTTTGAGAAACCAAAAGATTTTATGACTTAAGGGAGGAAGGATGTCACCCATCTTTCTCATGCAAGGACCCACAGTGTGAGGCATTATTTGTGCTAGCCCATTTAGATTTGAGAGATGTTCCACTCTCATCTCACAGTGAGCTCTGAGGTTCACCTCCAGTTGAAGCTGTTAGGCTTATTTGCTTTCTTATAGTGACTCAGAGAGGTTTGTGTGATCTGCTCAGTGTTGGGTTTGCATGGCCCTTTGCTAGTCATATACCGTCAGTAGATTAGATTGACTGCTGACAATGGGGTATATTACTTTCCCAGTCCATTCATGGTTGAACAATCATGGTGGACAGGGGACCAGAGGAACTCTTCTCTGCTGCTCCTCAGTCTCACACAGAGAAGGGTTTGTGCGATTTGTTCAGTGTGGGGTTCATGTACAGTGGTTATCCCCTTCCCCCCTGTATTTGCAGGATGTGTACCAGACCCCCAACAAATAGTTGGAACCCCTATAAAAATGCTGAAAACCGCCTATTATGGTAGGTAAAACTCAAGTAAAACCCACTAACAATGTTTTTATCTGGTTTTTAAATAGTTTTATCACAAAAAGTGCATTTTATGATGAAATTGATAAAAAAAAAAAAAACAAGGAACTTCTGGATATTTCTCATAGAATAATTGTGAATTTTATGATGAAATTGATAAAAAAAAAAAAACTGGAACTTCTGGATATTTCTCTTAGAATAATACTGTGAATAGGTGAATTTCCTGCGAATAATGGGTAGATATGGTCCAGAGAGAAATCTGCGAATCTGGAGAAAGCGAATACAGGGACACCACTGTGCCCTCTTTCCTCAGGTTTTCACAGAAAAGTGTTTATGCACTTGTTTTAGGGTTTGCACTACTCATTTGTTAGTCATGTGCCCAGTCTATGTATCAGTTTTGTGCTAGCAATCGAAAAAGTTTCTTTTATTCAACCTTCTTTGGGAGGTTTTGGTGTGAACCTGCATTATTTCCGTGCTGGAGACATGCTCTCTCTGGATTATGTACAGTGTGAGCAATCCTCTTCCAGGGAGAATTCTTTAAACTCCTACACCTTTTGTGGGTGTTGATAAGCCATGCAGGGGGTAGGGGAACCGGAGAAGCTGTGCAGTGCTTGCTCCTCTCCTCCTGTTTCAGGGCAGCAGTTTTTACATTGTGATGTGTTTCTGACAGTAACTTAAGCAGTTTTTACATTGTGATGTGTTTCTGACAGTAACTTAAGGTCGCTTTTGCTTTCTTTGGTGATAGAAACCTTTGTAATGGTTACCTTACTCCACCTTTGTATCACTTTGGATGTAAAAGCATCTGGTGAAGGTGGAGGGCCACACACCAGGGATGATTTCCATTTCTGTAAAAGGCACACCTCTTATACACTACTGTTCTCACTGAATTTGTAATGTATTGAATGTTGCAGGATTCTGCATGGTTGAATGTCTCTTGGTGGTGGATGAGTGGTTACACAACCATCAGGACTTTTGTTCCACGTAAAGATCATCAGTGTCTCATACTTTACCTCCTTTAGCAGTGCAGGTGCTTGAGTGGATGTTTGTTTGTATGGTGTTTTTATGTTGCATGGAACCAGTGGTTATTTAGCAACAAGACCAACGGCTTTACTTGACTTCTGAACCATGTCGAGAGTGAACTTCTATCACATCTCGGCCCCCTCAATGGAATGCCCAAGAATCGAGGTGGCAAGCCAAGACCATGCCGATCACTCCACTGTGGAGCTAGCACTGGAAAGAGTAACTTTCTTTGGCTTCATATGAGTTTTTCAGGCTATCACCTCTTGTGAGGAGAACGTTGGTTCCCTTCCCATGGGAGGGATCTTGTTCAGTTGAAATTTTTGGGTTTTGGGGTAATGAGGGTGCGTGACTGATATGCAGTTCCCTGTTTCTCATTCTACCCAAGGGAAGTTGGTCGCATGTCCTGAATAGTTTTTCATCGGGACCTGTGATGGATGTCCTGAATAGTTTTTCATCGGGACCTGTGATGGATGTCCAACATATGGTCACCCAAGCCTCATTTTGGACAAGCACCTAAGCCTGGTGTAAGTCTGTAGGTAAAAGTGGAGTGATTGAATTCTATTCCATCCTTATTCCCTTCAAGAGCAACATCTGGGTTGAAATACATGCTGGATTCTGTCAGGGTATAGATAATCACACTTAGGCATCTTCTCCCAGTCACTTCCTTATGACAGGAAGTATCCTGCAAGAGACATCATGTATCTCCAAATGGTTATTACTTGAGTGACCCCTTCCTGCCTTAGAAGAGGCACTCTGGCCAGTTATTTTGCCAGACCATTATAGGTTCATGAGCCATGAACTTCCATGCTTGCAAGGCAACTGTGATCATGGCAATTCCCTGGTGCTTCTTAACTCCAGTCAGTTTGAAGGGGACTGACCTCCCACCTTGGAACTAAGTCTCCTATAACAAAAAAAAAAAGAAGGCAATGGTTTGTATTCCTATAGGAACAAATAATAATTTTAAATAACAACTTGCATTTTTCCCAGATGCACAAACCAGGACCTTTTATATTAAGACCCATCTCAACTAACCCATACAGTTCCCTTGGCCCAAGGAAAGGTGAGTGAGTGCAATGGTCAGTGAGAGAGGGATGCTCCCCCACTAAACCCCATCTCCAACTGTTAACCACCTGGTTAACCACTTTGTTATACCAAGTTTCAACTGTTTTCCAGACACACTAATATAATAAGCTGTAGTTTGTAAACCTAGGAAGAATACCCATTGTTATTAAAAGTTTATTTTTGGTAGATTGGGAAATTGGAATCCAAGTTGAATTAGAGAAGAAACCAGATTACAGGTGGGCAGATTGTGAATGTCTGTCTGCATATGAAAAAAACTGACTAATAAAACAGAAAGATAAGCTGAAGGACATTACTTTCTAAACAATAGTACCTGAAAAATAGACTTTATTACATTTTCATTTACAAAATTAAAATAAAAAGTAACATGAATGCAATGTAGTCAATTACACAACAGAAGTCAAACTGAGAACAGCCTGAGGCATAAACATTGAACAAGACATTCATAACTTTTATAAATATGTTAAATTAGACTAGTACATATTTGAGGACGTGTATTATAAACTATCCTTTTGTATAAGTCACACATATATGTGTGTGTGT
Organism: Macrobrachium nipponense; assembly: GCF_015104395.2. Classification (NCBI taxonomy): domain Eukaryota; kingdom Metazoa; phylum Arthropoda; class Malacostraca; order Decapoda; family Palaemonidae; genus Macrobrachium; species Macrobrachium nipponense. Next base: position 117,316,787 of record NC_061100.1, read on the forward strand.
GTGTAACAAAATTGGCTAAAAAAAAAGAATTAAACTTATATGGCTGTAATGTTATACTTTCAGTACAAAAACTTCACATTATTATTTTGCAATATGTTGATATGTTAGTTTTAACAGGTATCTAACAGTTAATCAAAAAAATTCCAAATGAAATTACATTGACCAATATTTTTTATTAGGTTTCTGGCAACACCTTATAAGGGTTGAGGATTCCTTGGGGATCCAAAAGCATTTTCATGTGTTTCATTAGCTTTATTGCATTTGAAGACTTTGAGAAATGCATGAAATTTCTTTTCTTGAAACCTAGTCCATGCTCAGCACTGATGCTTCCATTGACTTCAGCTGTCCACTCATACACTTTAGGTTCAATGAGGTTCAGAATATCCTGTAAAATAAAACTTGAAAGCTCAAATCTCTCGTCTACAGATATAAAAAGAAAGTTTTTGTAACAAAACATTTTTTTCATAAAAAACCATCGACCATATTAAGCCCAAATTATCGTTTTCATGTTCCCAGTCTTTCAGATAAAAGTAAGAGAGCCAAGTGACTGCATATATATATGTGCACCTGTGAATCATCAGTTGAATGACACTGTAGCTCATTCTATTATGTAAATTGGATGCATTATAGCCTAAACAAGGGGAAGGGAAGCAGGCCCTACAATATATAATTAATGGGTTTATATGTAAGACATTCTACATCAATATTTAATATGTTCTTAGAAAATCCATAAATTATATCTAGCCCCAATCACAATTTACATGGGAGGTCAAGCTGTTGAAGAGCCCCACCTATTACAAAGGCTTTATGCATGAAAAATGCAGAGGTAAACAATACAATATTTTCATACCTTGTGTAAAACAAAATGTAATTTATATAATCTAATTTTATTACGTGCTTCCTGAACAATTATTGCAGCTGTAGGTTCCATACATGGCAGACTAAAATTCAAACTTCGCAATGGGGCCACCATCGCCAATGTAGGTGACGTCATCTCCCCGCCACTCACGGGAGGAACAGGTACAACAGACCAAGTGTGATCAATTCATTCTGCCCAAACATCCACGTGTGGGGGGGAGGGACTGCTTTAATTAAATAATTGTTTGGTAAGTATGCAATAGAATTACATTATAATATAAAAATTAGTGTCTTACCAAACAATAATTGCAGCTGATTTGCCATTGCAAGGACAGGTTTGTGGATCTATGCTTAATTCAAAAACATAACAGGATTTCTGAAAAAAGACAATAGTCATCACTGTCAGTGCTTGTTTTACCTTACCTTGTAAGAGAGCTACTGCAGGAAAAAAACTGGCTCTGGTCAATGCTCATCTAACATAGAGACCTTGGATTGTCTGTCCAAAGCTGCAGGGGTATTCCAAAGATTGGAATACCCCTGCAGTCATGGCAGTTCACCACTGACTTGACAAAGGTGAAGAAACAACATTGCCCTTGCCCTGGGCAAAGAAAAGATGCCAAATACAAGCAAACAACAACAAATGTCACCTACACCATATTAACCCTTAAACGCCGAAGCAGTATTTTAAAAATTGTCTCCTGTATGCCGGCGGGGTTCGGGAGTGAGCGCCGAAGCGGAAATTTTTTTTTTTTCAAAAAGAGTTCATTTTTTTTTTTTTGCCTGAAGTTTAGTATGCAACCATCAGAAATGAAAAAATATGATTATCATATACAAATATTGGGATATATGACAGCGCAAAAAAAATTTTTCATATATAATTGTATACAAATCGTGCTGTGACCAAAACGGTTAAAGCTAACAAGTTGATTTTTTTCGTTGTATTGTACACTAATTGCAATCATTTTGGTATTTAGCACAGTGTAAAACGATCAAAGCAACACAGAGAAAATATTATCACAAAATTATGCATGAATTCGTAACTCGCGGACGTAAAAAAATGTTTTTTCAAAAATTCACCATAAATCAAAATATTGTGCTAGAGACTTCCAATTTGTTTCAAAATGAAGATAAATGATTGAATATTACTAGACTGTAAGAGTTTTAGCTTATAATTGCGTTTTTCGACCATTTCGGTCGAGTTAAAGTTGACCAAATGTCGATCTTTTATATTTATCGATATTTATATGCAAATATTACAAAAATGAGAAAAGCTACAACCTTGAATTATTTTTTGTTGTATTCTACATGTAATTGCGCACATTTTCATATATAAAACTCTATGAAATGGCTAATATGAAATGGAGCAAATATTACGAGAATGTGGCGTAAGCATTTCGGAGATTTGCGGCGGAGAATCCGTGCGCGGAGGGAAGGAAAAAGTTTTTTTCAAAAATTCACCATAAATCAAAATATTGTGCTAGGGACTTCCATTTTATTTCAAAATGAAGATAAATGATTGAGTATTACTTGACTGTAAGAGTTTTAGCTTACAATTACATTTTTCAACCATTTTGGTCGGGTCAAAGTTGACCGAACGTCGATTTTTTTCTATTTATCGTTATTTATGTGCAAATATTTCAAAAATGAGAAATGTTACAACTTTCAATTATTTTTTTTGTATTTAAATAAAATTGTGAACATTTTCATATATAAAACTATGAAACGGCTAATAAGAAACTGAGCAAATATTATGAGAATGCGACGTAAGCATTTCGGAGATTTGCGACGGAGAATCCGCGCGCGGAAGGAAGGAAAAAGTTTTTTTTCAAAAATTCACCATAAATCAAAATATTGTGCTGGAGACTTCCAATTTATTTCAAAATGAAGATAAATGATTGAAGATTACTAGACTAAGAGTTTTGATTTACAATTGCGTTTTTCAACCATTTCGGTAGAGTCAAAGTTGACCGAACATTGATTTATTTCTATTTATTGTGATTTATGAGCAAATATTCCAAAAATGAAATAAGCTACGACCATAAATTATTTTTTTGTTGTATTCTATGTGGAATTGCGCACATTTTCATATATAGCACTCTATGAAACGGCTAATATGAAACTGAGCAAATATTACGAGAATGCGACGTAAGCATTTCGGAGATTTGCGGCGTAGAATCCGCGGGCGGAGGGAAGGAAATTGTTTTTTTTTTTTAAATTCTCCATAAATCGAGTTTTAGCTTACAATTGCGTTTTTCGACCATTTCGGTAGAGTCAAATTTGACCGAATGTCTCATTTTTTCTATTTATCGTTATTTATATGTAAATATTTCAAAAATGAGAAAAGCCACGACCTTCAATTATTTTTTGTTTTATTCTACATAAAATTGCGCACATTTTCATATATAAACTCTATGAAACGGCTTATATGAAACGGAGCAAATATTACGAGAATGCGACGTAAGCATTTCGGAGATTTGCGGCGGAGAATCCGTGCGCGGAAGGAAGGAAAAGTTTTTTCAAAAATTCACCATAAATATATATCTGCAGAAGCTTCCGTTTATTCATGAAGATAAATGATTGAGTATTACTAGACTGTAAGAGTTTTAGCTTACAATTGCGTTTTTCAACCATTTCAGTCGAGTCAATGTTGACCGAACGTCTTATTTTTTTCTATTTATCGTGATTTATATGCAAATATTTCAAAAATGAGAAAAGCTATGACCTTCAATTATTTTTTTTGTAATATACATAAAATTGTACACATTTTCATATATAAAACTATGAAACGGAGCAAATATTACGAGAATGCGACGTAAGCATTTCGGAGATTTGCGGCGGAGAATCCCCGCGCGGAGGGAAGGAAAAAAAGTTTTTTTTTTCCAAAATTCACCATAAATCAAAATATTGTGCTGGAGACTTCCAATTTGTTTCAAAATGAAGATAAATGATTGAAGATTACTAGACTGTAAGAGTTTGGGCTTACAATTGCGTTTTTCGACCATTTCGGTGGAGTCAAATTTGACCGAACGTCTATTTATTTCTATTTATCGTGATTTATATGCAAATATTCCAAAAATAAAAAAAAGCTACGACCATGAATTATTTTTTGTTGTATTCTACATGGAATTGCGCACATTTTCATATATACAACTCTATGAAATGGCTAATATGAAACTGAGCAAATATTACGAGAATGCGGCGTAAGCATTTCGGAGATTTGCGGCGGAGGGAAGGAAAAATTTTTTTTTTCAAAGATTCACCATAAATCAAAATATTGTGCTAGAGACTTCCAATTTTTTTCAAAATGAAGATAAATGATTGAATATTACTAGACTGTAAAGAGTTTTAGCTTACAATTGCGTTTTTCGACCATTTTGGCTTATATGAAACAGCAAATATTACGAGAATGCGACTTAAGCATTTCAGAGATTTGCGGCGGAGAATCCGAGCGCGGAGGGAAGGAAAAAGTTTTTTTCAAAAATTCACCATAAATTGAAATTTTGTGCTAGAGACTCAATTTATTTCAAAATGAAGATAAATGATTGAATATTACTAGACTGGAAAAGTTTTAGCTTACAATTACGTTTTTCGACCATTTCGGTAAAGTCAAATTTGACCGAACGTCGATTATTTTCTATTTATTGTGATTTATATGCAAATATTCCAAAAATGAAAAAAGCTACGACCATGAATTATTTTCATATATACAACTAAGAAACGGCTAATATGAAACGGAGCAAATATTACAAGAGTGTGACCAAAGCATTTCGGAGGGAAAGAAAAAGTTTTTTTTTTCCAAATTCACCGATACAACAATGTTGTCTGTAGTTCGTCATGGCAGTACCGAGCGTAGTCCACCGTCTCTGCTACCAGATTCCAGCAATTCCCGCGTAAGGAACAGCTGAATGAACCCCAGAGCAGTGAGAGGAGCAGGTATGGTGAGCCCAGGTGCTGCCGTGAATGGGTGCATGTTAGGTGGGGTGGGGTCCTCCGACCACACCTCGTCACTCTCGGACGACTGACCTTCACCTTGGCTGGCGCGACGCTCTGACCTTCTATGTGCTCGGGCACGGTTTCGCACTTGAAACCCCCCCCCCCCCCCCCACCCCCCCCCCCCCCCCCAATGGCTCACCTCCCTCACTTAGGCCCTCGCTTTCTGTGTCGTCATCGGCGACAAAACTAGACGACGATAACCCCTCCTCCTCCTCCTCAGATTCCCCCTCATAGGCACTAAAACCACTAAATTCGAGCTCACTTTCGGCATGTGACCCTCGAACGGACATTGGGGGCAAATATTCATCATCACTAACATCGGGAGTGATGTCCTCATCACTAGATGACCAACCGCCATCAGAATGAGGACTTGCGACATGCTGCCGCTGATCGAGCTCTAATAAGTAATTGTCAATGTCCTTTGGTTCAAGACCTCCCAAATGCCTACGAATGCCCCTAAGGACACCCCGATGCTTCCTAGGGGTTACTAAAGGCACACGAGACACGTTGTGGTCCTTGAACACTTTCGTCCACACGAGGCCTGACGGAATGGCATTGAGGAGCGAGGTCATCTTGGGTAATTGGTCCCTCGCCAGCATCCAAGTCCAAAATACGTCTCACACGATCCCTCCTGAGGGGTAAAACGCGCCCTTCGCGCTCCATACGACGTTCAGACATCTCTACATACGTCTTGTACCACCACAAATACTCAAACTCTCGCAAAAATTCGGCAAAACACGATTGCGGCAAAAGATCGCTCTCGGACGACGCGTTGCTGATGCTGGCTGATGCGAGAAGGAGGCATTTCGCACATGCACACCTGGGTCATGCTTGTAAACAAAACAACAGCTTGATCCGTGAACTCCCAGCATCCCCCAAGGCGCGTGATTCAAAAGTTTTCTCCTAGTAGGCCTATAACTATTTTTCCGCAAAATTTAAAAAAAAAACTTTTTTTCGTTGACGTACCATACATCCGTTCGGCACCCGACAGACAATTTTCGTCGACGTTTAATACGTCCAATTGGCGTTAAAGGGTTAAAAACCTATACCCACTGCTAAAAAACAGTTGACTGGTGAGCACTCCAGATAATAGTACCCTTAGCTTACCTTAGGACAATAACTTAGACATCAGGTAAAATTACAGAGAGGGGGGGACCAACCCCTATGTCATTTCTCCTAACACCATGCCATCTACAGATGAAAGGGCCGAGAGAAATATAATCTTTGAACACCGTCTCAACCTCCTTAAGGTAATGACCTCCAAAAAGTACTCTGCAGAATGGCAGACAGGGACAAATTATGTCAGAACGCCAGACAGGTCGCTGCTGCTTGGATTTCATGTGCCTTGACTTCAGCTAGGGATAATCTTCCTTGACATGAGAATGCACCTAGATAATAAGTTCTCTCAAGAAGAAGATCACTTTCTTCAAAAGAGACCAAGAGGAATTCTTCACCGAACACCACAATCGAGAAGACAGCCGTCTTACTTTCTCTGTTCTGTGGAGATAATACCTAAGTGCTCTTACTGGGCATAAGAGCCTTTCCTCTTCATCTGGACCAAGAATATGAGCTAAATTCTTAACAGTAAAGAATATGAGCTAAATTCTTAACAGTAAAGGAGTGGTGGGGCCAAGGTCTTGAAGGATTTTCATTCTTGGCAAGTAAATTCAACATCAATTAGCAAACTGCATCTCCTTATGAGAAGCCAACTCTTTTCTCCATAGCATGGAGCTCACTAACACATCTAGCTGATGCTAAGGCTACCAAAAAAAAATGTCTTCTTGGTAAGATTCCTCATCAAGGAACACCTTATAATCTCAAAAGACGAACTTGAAAGCCATTTGAGTACATTAAGGTCCCATGCCACTGAGTCCTTCAAGCACTTGGAAGTTTTGGAAGACTTAATAAAGTCCAAAAAGGTCACTACGATTATTAGAAATGTCCACTTCTCTGTGTTTAAATACAGATGCTAACATTGCTCTTTAACCTCTTAATCATCCAAGGTGCCAAGTGCTAGATTCTCTTAATAAAAGAAAATATGTCTGTTACATCACTTATAGAGGTCTCAAAAGAACACTATTTTGCTTATACCATCCTCTAAAAACTCCCCATTTAGACTGGTAAGTCTGTTAGAAGACGCTCTTCTTCACTTTGGGATACCTTGTGCAGTTCTCCTTGAAAAGCCTTTTGCTCCAAGGCTCCTGACAGACTGAAGCCTGTCAGGGCCAGAGCGAACAATCCTTGATGGAACCTTGCAAAATGTGGTTGTCTGAGTAGAGACTTCTTGAACGGTACGAGTCTCGGGAAGTCACCAAGAAGACGGAGAAGATCTGGAAACCATTCCTTTCTTGGCCAAAAAGGTGGTGCGAGAGAGAGAGAGAGACATTTTGATGAAACAGGACTTGTTCAGAACTTGCCTTATTAGATCGAATAGAGGAAAAGCATGTGTCCACTGTCCAGTCCCGGCCAATCCATCGAAACTGCGTCTGGACTGCTAGAGGGTCTGGAACTGAAGACCAAAAGAGGAGGCGATTGTTCTTGGAAGTGGCAAATGGATTTATCGCTGGTTTTCCCCCATATTTTCCAAAGGTCTAGGCAAACCTTAGCATTGAGAGTCCATTCCGACAAGAACTTGGACCACCCAAGGGTCTGCCCCTCTGCAACTCCATTCCTCCCAAAACAGGTACAATCTGGCACCTACCAAAGCATGAAGGACAGTCAAATCACTTGGAGAAAGGCTTGGAAGCATGTTTTGTCATAGATTTGGAAGGTGGGTGCAAGTTCAAGCGAGGCATGACGAAGGGTTTGGTTCTACCTCCACGAAACAGGAGAAAGGCTTAGAAGCATGTTTTGTCATAGACTTGGAAGGAGGGCGCAAGTTCAAGCGAGGCATGACGAAGGGTCTGGTTCTACCTCCACGAAACAGCTGTTGCAAAGGACAGGTAGACTTGACAGGAGTTACAGAGGTGGTTTTTGCTTGTTTAGTCAACTGGGCCAATAGATCATTTGGCGGCTTTTTCTCCAATGCTGAAAGAATATCCTTAACCTTTTCTTCCGGAAATAGACGGAGCTTATCCAACTGCGGAAAAAGAAACGCAGATATCTTAGGAGTAGAAGTAACTCCTTTCGTGATGAAGCACAAAAGTTCTCTCTTCTTAAGCGTACCCAAGGCGAAGACAGAGGCGATCTCATCAGGAGCATCCCTAACAGACTTGTCAGCGCACTACAGAACCCCAAACCAAGCAAGTGCTCCAATCGTCCAGTCCAGAAAACTTGCAATTTCTAGGACTTTAAAAGAGGTTCTTAACCAAATGATCTAATTCGGGGAAAGGGAAGACCTTTACCACCAAAAACGCTGCTCTACAATTGGCGTCCACAAGACCAGAGAGGTCCCCCTGGGAGGAGGCAGATACTCCCATAAAAGGAGCCTCTCCAGTGACGTAAAACCAGTACCTTTTGTTAATGAGCTTCGACGGAGGAAAAGCGAAAGAAGCCTTCCCTAACTCCCTCTTGGTCGCTAACCATTCTTCCACAATGTGAAGCAACTTTATTGAAGCCTTGGACAACACCAATGTAGGAAGCAGAGGATCCTCATGCTTCCTCCTCATCATAAAAATCAAAGCAGGAGACCTCTGAGCTGCCACGACAAAGTAGTCTGGATACGTATCCAAGAGATACCAAAGAGGACTTAATATGATGCCGCAGGAATAGAGCCTGCTTCCAAAGACGACTTAATATGATGCCGCAGGAATAGAGCCTGCTTCCTGTTCTTCCTCTTCCAATGAAACGGGAAAGAGAAGGTTCTACTGGCTTAGAGGGTAGGTTGATTCCCTTCAAAAAAAGTCATTAACTCTTCTGACTGTCAATGAAGATGGAACAGATGGGAGTCATCCTGAGTCGAAGTCGACTCGGCACTAGTCGGAGTTGAAACGACAGAATTTGCAAGTGTCGGAACATTCAACACCGAAGGTTTCATAGTCGTTGATGAAAATGTTGTACAAGAAGTCAAAGGTGCGTTCAACGAATGTACAAGCACCGAACGCTTCGAAGACACCAAAATATGACAACCTACTTGAGGGTCCGAGATGTCTGAAGTTGAAACATGACCTTGAAGAGAAGTGGAAGTTGTGACACTACAAAAAGGCCATGGCCATGATCCACTTCTTTGGACTTCTTAAAAGGTGGAGGGGATAAATCTCTTGCAGTCGCATGCCTTTTCATTCAGGATCAACAGAGGAAGTGACTGGTTGTTGGCAAACCCCACCAGTCTCCCTTAGACCTCTGGTATGTCTTTTCCCCAAGGTGGGAGAGTGGGACAGGGACCTTTGTCTAAGAGAACTAGCAAGACAAACAGCTACCCCCTCAGAAAGCTCCACTTACACTTGGCACTTCACTTTAGCCTTTTCTAGAAAAGACTTTAACTGATAAACCTAACTCCATGACCATACTAGCCTGCACATCAAACTTTTTCTCGAACCTTGATTCAAGACTGGCAATGGTGTTAGAAGAAACTAATGGGAACTTGGTAAAGGAGTTAAAAGAGCAGGAGAAGTAGGACTTAAGATCAGAGATGTTGCTAGAGGAGGAGAAGAAACAAGGACAGCTGGATCTACAGGAGATGCAGAAGAGGCTACACTAGACTTCCTCTCACTAAGAACTGACTGAGAAAGAAAAACCTTCCATTGATTGTCACTCCAATCTTTACACTCATCACAAATCGATTTCCGAGTACACCAGACCCATTACCCAACTGTTAGATATGTAAGCAAAACAGGGATTGTCTTTATGAGTTTTGGTGAGTGTGCAGGGATTGTCTTTATGCAGTTTTGGTGAGTGTGCAGGGATTGTCTTTATGCAGTTTTGGTGAGTGTTGTGTAAGTTGTAATTCACCATGTGATATTCTGATGATTGGTACATAAGTAAGTGTTTTGGTTGTTAGTAGCATCAAAGGATGTATTTTCCAGATTTTTGTTATTGTTGTCAATGTGTAAATGAGCCCACCATATTGTATTCCGGTTTCAAAACAGAGAAGAAATACACGCTAACCAAGCTCGTCAGCGATGAGTTTCAGTTAACCAAATTCAACGAAAATGAGATCAATTATGATGGCTATAATTGGGACATACATACAACAACATAGGATTGAATATTTAACATCATGTAACGGGATTATATAACTTCCAGGTAAGAGTTACAGTATAAGCCAAGATAGGAGATGGTTGATGTAGGCTAGGCCAACCGACGCCTGCCACTAATAGTCATTGACCACGAGGACATCTGTCACCTAAATTTTATACACTGAATGTGGGTCATAAATAGGAATAACCTTCATCCTAGCTCTGCACCCTCTGGTACAGAACCTAACTCCTGAAGTGCCAGAATCTGACATGATGGCTACAAAATGCCACAAATAATGCAGTCAAAGCTAACTAGGAAATAGATAGCAAATGACTGAAAAAACACGAAGTAAGTACTTCACCAAAAAATGACAAATGACTGAAAAAACACGAAGTAAGTACTTCACCAAAAAATGACAGTCCAAAATCATCCAGTGACGAAGAAAAGTCCGCACTGACCACTGATGTTAACCAGGAGCCGTCAGAGAACAAATTAATTACACTTGGTCTGTTGTAACTGTTCACTCGAGGGCAACTGTTCCTCCCTCGAGTGGTGGGAGATGACGTCACCTACATCGGCGATGGCGGCACCACCGCAAAGTTTGAATTTTAGTCTGTCGTGTAGGGAACCTACAGCTGTAATAATTTTTTGGTAAGACACTGTAATAAAATAATGTTTTACATAAGGTATCACAGAATCAACATGGCCGCTCAAGTCAAATTTCTAACATAAAATTCAAATTCTACAATATAAATTATATTACCATGTCAAACAAAACAATATAAAGGGATAAATTCAGCTAAAAATGTGTAAGGATTCTAAAAATTTAAGCATTAACCCTTAATGGACAGATACCCTCATAAGAATAGCAATACGTAACTGATTTGGGTGGTGAACGGATTCACCCATGGTGAACATCAGTATAACGCACCATAGATTTGGAGCAGTTAGGCATAAAGAGATTCAAGTACTTCTATTGCCCATATATTCACTAATTGCAGCTTTTACACTGGCTCAGAACAAAATTACAATTACGCAGCTCAGGAGTTAGTTGTGATCTTGACTTCAAGGGAGCATGTACTTCCTCTCTTTCTCACATGATGTCTTTTTATAAATTTGCTCTAGAATATGGCCAGGGGTTGCTGTTGGTTTTAGTTCTTATCTTTTGTGAATGGCCAGGGGTTGCTGTCGGTTTTAGTTCTTATCTTTTGTGATGGTATGTCAGTTATAATTGTAATTTTGCAAATAAATATAGAAAAGACATGCCTAACCCAAAATAGTTACTGCATCTTTGATCTCGCCAAATTTATGTAGGTATATTACTACAAATATACTCAGAATTTGTTACTGATTTTAGTTCATATTTGTTTTGATATTGTGTGAGCTGTAAGTATAATTTTAGAAAATAAAATAAAATATTATTCATTAGATAAAATGTATACTAATTTGGTAAAATTTAAAATTGTCTTGTAAAAAAGGCCCCACAATATAGTCTTCTTCAGCTTCTCTGAGAAGGTATGGAAAATGTTGTAGGTTTTTTTTTTTTTTTTTTTTTTTTTTTTTTTTTTTTTTTTTTTTTTTTTTTTTTTGTTTTTTTTTTTTTTTTTTTTTTTTTTTACCACACCATGTGCAGGTGCATATCTTCTTCTTTCCTTTGATGTGTTTTTTTCTTAAATTGGCCGACCTCAGAGTTTTCCCAACCTTGGGTGCTGCATGCTTTTTTATAGCCTGGCTCTTTAGAATTAACAAAATAGCCATCCACATATTAGAATATACAGGTATATATGTTATATGGATGATTGCAATGATGCTTAAAGATACTTTTAAAAACTGACAAACAAAATATTGTTTAAGGACTGAAAATTGAAAAGTGCACGAAACTGAACTCATTTAAGAGAACATTCACCTACTCAATAAGAATAAACCATGGAATGAAAAGTCCACATGCAAGGCAGCGGTTTCCACAGTTATTGGCAGTGGGCCTAGCCTTTTACTAAAAAGTAAGACTGCAAGGCAGCAGTTTCCACAGTTGTTGGTGGTGGGCCTAGCCTTTTACTAAAAATTAAGACTGCAAGGCACCAATTTCCACAGTTATTGGTAGTGGATCTAGCCTTTTACTAAGAAGTAAGACTTGCAAGGCAGCAGTTTCCACAGTTATCGGCAGTGGGCCTAGCCTTTTACTAAGCAGTAAGACTGGAAGGCAGCAGCTGTCCTTTTAGTCGCCTTTTATGAAAAGCAGGACCTTCTGAGGTAGTATACTTACACCCCTACCAAAGGGTCAAAATGTATGGGTTAAATATCTCTCTCTCTCTCTCTCTCTCTCTCTCTCTCTCTCTCTCTCTCTCTCTTCTCTCTCTAGCAATCCAAGAAACTAGTTTGAAATAGAGATTTTATACATCAAGGACTCTCTCTCTCTCTCTCTCTCTCTCTCTAGCAATTTTTTCCAAGAAACTTTAGTTGAAATTAGAGATTTTATAACATCAAGGAACAAACTTGTCATTAGTCCTGAATTTTAATGTATATAATTTCTAGGAACTGCCTTCCCTGGGACAAGACCATGGCAATATGTTTTGGATCTTACTGTATTCCTAGTTCCACCTACTACATTAATTAGTTGAAATTCCTACATTAACCCTTAAACGCCGAAGCGGTATTTTAAAAATCGTCTCCCATATGCCGGCGACGTTCGCGAGTGAGCGCCGAAGCGGAAATTTTTTTTTTTTCAAAAAATCACAGCACGCTTAGTTTTCAAGATTAAGAGTTCATTTTTGGCTCCTTTTTTTTGTCATTGCCTAAGTATAGTATGCAACCATCAGAAATGAAAAAAAAATATCATATATAAATATTGGGATATATGACAGCGCGAAAAAATTTCATATATAATTGTATACAAATCGCGCTGTAAGCAAAACAGTTAAAGCTAACGAGTTAATATTTTTTCGTTGTATTTTACACTAAATTGCGATCATTTTGGTATATAACACATTGTAAAACGATCAAGGGAACACAGAGAAAATATTATCACAAAATGATGCATGAATTCGTAACACGCGGACATAAAAAAAAAAAAAAAAAGAGGTCTTCAAAAATTCACCATTAATCGAAATATTGTGCTAGAGACTTCCCGTTTGTTGCAAAATGAAGGTAATTAATTGAATATTATTACTGTAAGTGTTGTAGCTTACAATTGCAGTTTTCGACCAATTCGGTTGAATTAAAGTTGACCGAAGGACGAATTTTTTCTATTTATCGTTATTTATATGAAAATATTTCAAAACATAAAAGCTACAACCATGGGTTGTTTTTTGTTGTATTCGACATGAAATTGCGCACATTTTCATATATAAAATTTTATGTAACGGCTAATTTAAAATGGTGCAAACATTACGACAATCGGACGAAAAAATTTATGAATTTTTCGGAAGAGTTACCGCGCGGACGTAAGGAAAAAGTTTATTTCATAAATTCACCATAAATCGAAATATTGTGTTAGAGACTTCCAATTTGTTGCAAAATAAAGGTAAATATTTGAATATTACTAGAATGTAATAGTTTTAACTTACAATTGCGTTTTTTTTTTTACCATTTCAATCGAGTCAAAGTTGACTGAAGGTTGAAATTTTGCCACTTATCGTTATTTATATGAAAAAATGTCAAAACTGATAAAAGCTACAACCATGGATTGTTTTTAGTTCTATTCTACATGAAATTGCTCACATTTTCATATGTAAAACTTTATGTAACGGCTAATTTAAAATGGTGCAAACATTACGACATTTGGACGAAAAAAATTCTGATTTTTTTCGGAAGAGTTACCGCGCGGACGTAAGGAAATTTTTTTTTTTTATATATATAAATTCACCAGAAATCGAAATAGTATTGTGCTAGAGACTTCCAATTTGTTGCAAAATAAAGGTAAATGATTGGATATTACTAGAATGTAAGAGTTTTAGCTTACAATTACGTTTTTTGACCATTTCTGTCGAGTCAAAGTTGACCAAAGGTTGAAATTGTGGCACATCGTTATTTATATGAAAATATTTCAAGACTGATAAAAGCTACAACCATGGGTTGTTTTTAGTTGTATTCTAAAACTTTATGTAACGGCTAATTTAAAATGGTGCAAACATTACGACAATCGGACAAAAAAATTTATGATTTTTCAGAAGAGTTACCGTGCGGATGCAAGGAAAAAGTTTTTTTTTCATAAATTCACCATAAATCGAAATATTGTGCTAGAGACTAACAATTTGTTGCAAATTGAAGGTAAATGATTGACTATTACTAGAATATAAGAGTTTTAGCTTACAATTGCGTTTTTCAACCATTTCGGTAGAGTCAAAGTTGACCGAAGGTTGAAATTTTGGCACTTATCGTTAGAGTCAAAGTTGACCCGAAGGTGTTAAATTTTGGCACCTTATCGTTATTTACATGAAAATATTTCAAAACTGATAAAAGCTACAACCATGAGTTGTTTTTTCTTGTATTCTACATGAAATTGCGCACATTTTCATATATAATACTCCATGCAACGGCTAATATGAAATGGTGCAAAAATTATGTCAAAGTGACAAAATAATTTCTGAAATGTGTCGCTGATGCTTTTTAATGCGAGGAGAAAGAAATTTGCGCTTGCGCGCCCGGGTAACGATTGTAAACAAAACAACGCCTTGATCTGTGAGCTCCCAGCATCCCCCAAGGCGCGTGATTCAAAAGTTTTCGCCTAGTAGGCCTATAACTTTTTCCGCTAATTTTTAAAAAAAATTTTATATCAACGTATATACGTCCAATCGGCACCCAACAGACAATTTATATTGATGTTTAATATGTCCAATCGGCGTTAAAGGGTTAATTACATATGGTTTTCATTTTCATACCGTAAACTCATTACTTTTGTGTCAAAAATAAGTATTCAAGTATAACAATAAAAATGTATGTAGACTGATTTTGCTATCCAATTCTACTTGCATAAACAAGTATGTTAACCCTTAAACGCCTATTGGACGTATTTTATGTTGACGAAAATGTCTGTTGGGTGCTTAACCCTCTTACGCCGACTGGACGTATTTTACGTCGACATTTTTTGTCTCTCGTGTGCCGATTGGACGTATTTTACGTCGACTTACAAAAGTTTTTTTTTAAAATTTGCGGAAAAATACTTATAGGCCTACCAGCCTAAAACTTTTGAATCACGCGCCTTGGGGGATGCTGGGAGTTCACGGATCAAGGCTGTGTTGTTTACAATCGTTACGCAGGCGCGCAAGCGCGAATTTCTTTCTTGCCGCACTAAAAAGTATCTGTGACACATCTCGGAAATTATTTAGTCACTTTGACATAATTTTTGTACCATTGTAAATTAGCCGTTACATGAAGTATTATATATGAAAATGTGCGCATTTTTATGTAGAATACAACAATAAAATACTCATGATTGTAGCTTTTATCAGTTTTGAGATATTTTCATATAAATAACGATAATTGCCAAAATTTCAACCTTCGGTCAACTTTGACTCTACCGAAATGGTAGAAAAACGCAATTGTAAGCTAAAACTCTTATATTTTAGTAATATTCAATCATTTACCTTAATTTTGCAACTAATTGGAAGTCTCTAGCACAATATTTCGATTTATGGTGAATTTATGAAAAAACTTTTTCCTTACGTCCGCGCGGTAACTCTTCCGAAACAAATCATACATGCGATTGTGGTAATGTTTGCACCATTTTAAAATTAGCCGTTATATAAAGTTTTATATATGGAAATGTGCGCAATTTCATGCACAATACAACTAAAAACAACCCATGGTTGTAGCTTTTATCAGTTTTGAGATATATGAAAATAACGATAATTGCCAAAATTTCAACCTTCGGTCAACTTTGACTCGACCGAAATGGTCGAAAAACGCAATTGTAAGCTAAAACGCTTATATTCTAGTAATATTCAAGCATTTACCTTCATTTTGCAACAAATTGGAAGTCTCTAGCACAATATTTCGATTTATGGTGAATTTTTGAAAAAAATAACATTTTCTTTACGTTCGCGTGGTAACTCTTCCGAGAAAATCATATGTGTGCGGATTGGTAATGTTTGCACCAAATTTAAATTAATCCCGTTACATAAAGTTTTTTATATGAAAATGTGCGCAATTTCATGTAGAATACAACCAAAAATAATTGAAGGTTGTAGCTTTTCTCATTTTTGAAATATTTGCATATAAATCACGATAAATAGAAAAAAAAACCACGTTCGGTCAACTTTGACACTACCAAAATGGTCGAAAAACGCAATTGTAAGCTAAAACTCTTACAGTCTAGTAATATTCAGTCATTTATCTTCATCTTGAAACAAATTCGAAGTCTCTAGCAAAATATTTAGATTTATGGTGAATTAAAAAAAAAATCTTTCCTTCCCTCCGCGCGCGGATTCTCCGCCACAAATCTCCGAAATGCGTACGTCCCATTCTCGGAATATTTGCTCCATTTCATATTAGGCATTTCATAGAGTTTTATATATGAAAATGTGCGCAATTTCATGTAGAATAAAACGAAAAATATTTGAAGGTTGTAGCTTTTCTTATTTCCGAAATAATTGCATATAAAAAATATATATATAAAAAATTCGACCTTCGGTCAACTTTAACTCGTCAGATATGGTCGAAAACTGCAATTGTAAGCTAATACTCTTACAGTATAGTAATATTCAATCATTTGTCTTCATTTTGAAAGAAATTGGAAGTCTCTAGGACAATATTTAGATTTATGGTGAATTTTTGAAAAAAATATTTGTTTACGTCTGCGCGTTACGAATTCATGCATTATTTTGTGATAATATTTTCTCTGTGTTGCTTTTATTGTTTAAAAATGTGTTATATACCAAAATGATCGCAATTTAGTGTACATTACAACGAAAAAAAGTAACTTGTTACCTTTAACCGTTTTGCGCACAGCGCGATTTTAATACAATTATATATGAAATTTCATTTTTGCGCTATCATATATCGCATTATTTATATATGATAATGATAATTTTTTTCATTTCTGATGGTTGCATACTAAACTTCAGGCAATGACAAAAAAAGGAGCCAAAAATGAACTCTTAATCTTGAAAACTAAGCGTGCTGTGATTTTTTGAAAAAAATATTTTTTCCACTTCCGCGCTCACTCCGAAACCCCTCCGGCATACGGGAGACAATTTTTTATTTACCGCTCCGGCGTAAGAGGGTTAATTGACATAAAATACATCGAAGCTAAAAAGTTTTTTTAAATATTCGTGGAAAAATAGTTACAGGCCTACTTGGCAAAAAATTTTGAATCACGCACCTTAAGGGATACTGGGAGTTCATGGATCAAGGTGTTGTTTTGTTTACAAGCGTTTCCCAGGTGCGCATGCCCGAATTTCTCTCTTCTCACACTAAGAAGCATCAGCGACACATCGCAGAAATTATTTCGTCACTTTGTCGTCATTTTTACACCGTTTTATATTAGTCGTTACAGTTTTATACATGAAAATGTGTGCAATTTCATGTAGAATACAACAAAAAACAACCCATGGTTGTAACTTTTGTCAGTTTTGAAATATTTTCATATAAATAACGATGTGCCAAAATTTCAACCTTCAGTCAACTTTGACTCAACCGAAATGGTCGAAAAATGCAAATGTAAGCTAAAACTCTTACATTATAGTAATATTCAATCATTTACCCTCATTTTGCGACAAATTGGAAGTCTCTAGCACAATATTTCAATTTATGGTGAATTTCTGAAAACTTTTTCCTTACGTCTGCGCGGTAACTCTGTCGAAGAAATCAGAAATTTTTTCGTTGGATTGTCGTAATGTTTGCACCATTTTTTATTAGCCGTTACATAAAGTTTTATATATAAACATGTGCACAATTTCATGTAGAATACAACAAAAATCAACCCACGGTTGTAGCTTTTACCAGTTTTGAAATATTTTCATATAGTAAATAACGATGTGCCAAAATTTCAACCTTCGGGCAATTTTGACTCGACCGAAATGGTCGAAATACGCAATTGCAAGCTAAAACTCCTTACATTCTAGTAATATTCAATCATTTACCTTCATTTTGCGACAAATTGGAAGTCTCTAGCACAATATTTCGATTTATGGTGAATTTTTGAAAAAACTTTTTCCTTACGTCTGTACGGTAACTGCCGAAAAATCAGAAATTCCTTTATCGGATTGTCGTAATGTTTGCACCGTTTTATATTATCTGTTACATAAAGTTTTATATATGAAATTGTGCGCAATTTCATGTAGAATTCAACAAATAACAACCCATGGGTGTAGCTTTTATCAGTTTTGAAATATTTTCATATAAATCACAATAAGTGCCAAAATTTCAACCTTCGGTCAACTTTGACTCGACTGAAATGGTCGAAAAACGCAATTGTAAGCTAAAACTCTTACATTCTAGCAATATTCAATCATTTACCTTCATTTTGAAACAAATAGGAAGTCTCTAGCACAATATACTGATTTATGGTGAATTTTTGAAAAAACTTCCTTATGTCCAGATTGTCGTAATGTTTGCACCATTTTATATTAGCCGTTACATAAAGTTTTATATATGAAAATGTGCGCAAACTTTATATATGAAAATGTGCGCAATTTCATTTAGAATACAACTAAAAATAACCCATGGTTGTAGCTTTCATCAGTTTTGAAATATTTTCATATAAATCACGATAAGTGCCAAAATTTCAACCTTTGGTCAACTTTGACTCGACCAAAATGGTAGAAAAAAGCAATTGTAAGCTAAAACTCTTACATTCTAGTAATATTCGATCATTTACCTTCATTTTGCAACAAATTGGAAGTCTCTAGCACAATATTTCCATTTATGGTGAATTTTTGAAAAAAAAACTTTTTCCTTAAGTCCGCGGGGTAACTCGGCTGAAAAAATCAAATTCTTTCGTCTCGTCGGATGGTCATAATGTTTGCACCGTTTTATATTAGCCGTTACATAAAGTTTTACATATGGAAATGTGCGCAGTTTCATGTAGAATACAACTAAAAATAACTCGGCTGTAGCTTTTATCAGTTTTGAAATATTTTCATATAAATAACGATAAATAGAAAAAATTCGACCTTCTGCCAAATTTAACTCGACCGAAATGGTGAAAAACTGCAATTGTAAGCTACAAAAATTACATACAGTCTAGTAATATTCAATCAATTACCTTCATTTTGCAACAAACGGAAAGTTTCTAGCACAATATTTTGATTTATGGTGAATCTTTGAAAACAACTTTTTTTTTACATCCGCGTGTTACGAATTCATGCATTATATTGTGATAATATTTTCTCTGTGTTGCTTTGATCGTTTTACCATTTGTTATATACCAAAATCATCGCAATTTAGTGTACAATATAAAGAAAAAAAAATCAACCGTTTTGTTCACAGCGCGATTTGTATACAATTATATATGAAAAATTTTTTTGCACTGTCATATATTCCAATATTTATATAAGATAATGATATTTTTTTCATTTCTGATGGTTGCATACCAAACTTCAGGCAATGACAAAAAAAAGGAGCCAAAAATTAACTCTTAATCTTGTAAACTAAGCGTGCTGTGATTTTTTGGAAAAAACTTTTTTTCCGCTTCGGCGCTCACTCCCGAACGCCGCCGGCATATGGGAGACACTCAGAAATACCGGCTCGGCATTTAAGGGTTAACATGCATCACAGAATACTGTAGCAATTGGCAATTATTAAAATAAATCTAATGGGCTAAATGTGTGCTTACCTTTTTAAATTCCTTACTAACAATGTTCAGGTGAAGGTTTCCATCACCAATATGACCATAGCCACAACAACGTGTAACACTGTTTCCAAGTCTATCTCTCATGTCTTCCACAATCCTGTAGAAATCTTTATGTGGCAGAGAGATATCATATCTGCAATAAAATATAAATGAATGCAGAAGCATAACAGAAAGTAAACTGTATAAAAAGACACATCCAGACATAACTGGGTGAGGTTCCTGACCATCAGATGTAAGCTATGCTTTATGTATTATATACCAATCACATAAAATTTCCAAGGTCACATTTACCAAATATTTTATATTACTCATATACATACACTAACATTTGTGGTCTTTGAATGTCACCAGCCTCTACAGTCTTTTGCATTGTAAACGGGGAGATCAGCAGTACTCATGCTTTAGCCAAGTGGACATTTCTAGAGCTGCAGCCCAGACCATTGAGATACAACAAACGAGATACCTACTGTAACCCCTACTGGTTTTTAGGAGTAGACTTGTAAACTGTGAAACTGACCGTCTGCCAAAAATATATGGGTGGCTTACTTAACAAGCACCACTAATTGCTTGTTAGATTTTGGGTCTAGAGCCAGTATATGAGATACCAGATGAAACTAATATATAATATATCTGCAGACTCTACTGAGTATAAAATGACCAGTGACAGACATTTTGGGGGGTGGGTTCCCCCTGACAGACACATTGAAAAGGGGGTGGTTAATTGGATCTAGATCCAACTTTGGAGATACCAAGTAAAATTTACACTACAATAGCACTGCGCATCCTAGAGTACTGTGGTGGTAAGGACATGCACATCCTAGAGTACTGTGGGGGTAAGGACAGACATTTTAGTGGGTGGTTTCCCCCCGACAGATGGCCCACAACGAGTGGGGAGGGGAGACAGGATCTGTATCCACCATAATTGCACTGAGCATCCTAGAGTACTGTGGTGTTAATGACACACACCCCACAACGAATGGGGGGGGGGGGAGACAGGATCTACATCCAACATTGGAGATAACAAGTAAAATTTGTACTAGAATAGCACTGTGCATACTAAAGTATTGCGGTGGTAATGACAGATATTTCAATGGGTAGTTACCCCTTGATAGACACCCCACAATGAGTGGGGAGGGGGAAGGGGGCGAGACAGGATCTGCTTCCAACATTGGAGATACCAAGTAAAATTTGTACTATAATAGCAATGCGTATCCTAGAGTACTGTGGTGATAATGACAGATTTTTAGTGGGTGGTTACCCCCTGATAGACACCCCACAATGAGTGGGGAGGGGGAGACAGGATCTGCATCCAACATTGGAGACGCCAAGTAAAATTTGTACTATAATAGCACTGCGTATCCTAGAGTACTGTGGTGATAATGACAGAAGACATTTTAGTGGGTGGTTAACCCCTGATAGACACCCCACAACGAGTGGGGAGGGGGAGACAGGATCTGCATCCAACATTTAAGATACCAAGTAAAATTTGTACTACAAGAGCACTGCATATCCTAGAATGCTGTGATGGTAATGCCAGACATTTTAGTGGGTGGTTTCCCCCGACAAGACACATCCTAACTGGTGGCCAGGGGGAAGGGCAAGCCCTGATAATTAATGTCTAGACTGCATAGTAGGCTGCTAACTGACCCGTATTATACATTATCGTGATATATTTAATAAATATTTTTATCCTTTCTATATCCTTTGTATCTATTTAATACAAATATTTATTTGTTTCATATAAATAACAGTCATATGTAGGCTCACAAATTATTTTGTCAAGCAAACAACAGACTTCAATTATAGTACTCGATTTAATGAGATGAATATTAATGTAGCGGTGGCTGGAAGACTGGTACTGTAAAGCAGCATGTAAGTTCTTATCATTATTAGTTCTTCCTGTAGTCTATGTACATAACATTTGTTAAATATAGTAATACGCACCCATTAAATAGATAGTAATACATATGTAATATATATGCTATAGTCAGAGTACAGATCATAATAATTGTGCCATAGCCTACTCGGTTTGTTTTATTGAAGCAGGACTACCTTCTTTTGGTTTCAACTGACTTTCATACTAATGAAAATTCATGGATACATTTTTGTATTATCAGTTTTAGGAATGAATATTGTTGTTACTATAGTCAATTTTTTTTTTCGGCTGGTGTAAAACTCGTCAGATATAGTACACCTGGCTGAGGAAGGACACAGAGGATCTCTATTTTTCAAACAATCTCTACACACACTAAGTTATTCGAATATTTTCATTCTTTCAAGAAGATTATGAATAAATATAAAAGCAAACTAGATTAAAAAATTATTACCTAGCATTAATGTATAGAAAACAAGAGAAATGAAAAATTAGTGCGATTGTGAAATTTTTGTATTGTTAATGTTTAATGAGTTTAATGTAAGTTTTTAGCGAATTGTTAGGGTTTAGTGAGTAAGCGTTTAATGAATGTTTATGAGTAATTGTTTAGTGAATGTTTAGTTTTGGGTTTAATGACTGTTTAACGTGTCAGTATTCAATGAATGTTTACCGAGTCTTTAGGGTTTAGTGAATGTTTATTGTGTAAGTATTCAGTAAATGTGTTTTGTCTTTAGGGTTTTAGTGAATGTTTTGTGAATGTTAAGTGAGGGTTTAGTGAATGTCTTGTAAATGTTTGTGCTTAGTGAATATTTAGTGTGTAAGTATTCAGTGAGTGTTTAGGATTTAGTGAATGTTTAGTGTGTAAGTAAACAGTGAATATTTAGTGAGTGGATTAGGTTCAGTTAAAGTTTTGTGATTGTATGTGTGTGGTGAATGTTTAGTAAGTATTCAGTGAATTTCTTGTGAATGTTAGTGTTTAGCAAATGTATAGTGTGTGTGTTTATTGAGTTTTTAATGAGTGAATGTTCATTCACTTTATTATTTGATAAGTACTTAGGGTTTGGTAAGCATTTAGTATTTAATGAGTGCTTAGGGTTTAGTGAGTGTTTAGTGTTTAATCAATGTTTAGGATTAAGTGAGTGTTTAGTGAATGTTTACCAAGTGTTTGGGGCATAATGAGTATTTAGCGCATTTAGTGTTTTAAGTGTTTAGTGAGCATTTAGTGTATAGTGAGTGCCTAATGAGTGTTGGGTATTCAGAGTGTTTAGTGTTGAGTGTGAGTGTATGTTAACCCTTAAACGCCGATTGGACGTATTATATGTCAACATAAATTGTCTGTTGGGTACCGATTGGACGTATGGTACGTCGATATAAGAAGTTTTTTTTTAAAATTCGCGGAAAAATACTTATAGGCCTACCAGGCAAAAACTTTTGAATCACACGGCTTGGGGGATGCTGGGAGCTCACGGATCAAGGCGTTGTTTTGTTTACAATCGTTACCCAAGTGCGCAAGCGCGAATTTCTTTCTTCACACACTAAAAAACATCAGCGACACATCTCAGAAATTATTTAGTCACTTTGACATAATTTTTGCACCATTTTATATTAGCCGTTACATTGAGTATTATATATGAAAATGTGCGCAATTTCATGAAAAATACAACTAAAAACAACTCATGGTTGTAGCTTTCATCGGTTTTGAAATATTTTTATATAAATAATGATAAGTGCCAAAATTTCAATCTTCGGTCAACTTTGACTCTACCGAAATGGTCGAAAAAGCAAATGTAAGCTAAAACTCTTATATTCTAGTAATATTCAATCATTTACCTTCATTTTGCAACAAATTGGAAGTCTCTAGCACAATATTTCGATTTATGGTGAATTTATGAAAAAAACTTTCCTTACGTCCGCGCAGAACTCTTCTGAATAAATCATAAATTTTTTTGTCCGATTGTCGTAATGTTTGCACCATTTTAAATTAGCCGTTACATAAAGTTTTATATATGGATATGTGTGCAATTTCATGTAGAATACAACAACAAAAATCCATGGTTGTAGCTTTTATCAGTTTTGAAATATTTTCATATAAATAACGATAAGTGCCAAAATTTCAACCTTCGGTCAAATTTGACTCGACCGAAATGGTCGAAAAACCGAATTTTAAGCTAAAACGCTTACATTCTAGTAATATTCGATCATTTACTTTTATTTTGCAACAAATTGGAAGTCTCTAGCACAATATTTCAATTTATGGTGAATGTATGAAAAAAAAACATTTTCCTTACGTCCACGCGGTAACTCTTCCAAAAACAATTAGAAATTTTTTCGTCCGATTGTCGTAATGTTTGCACCATTTTAAATTAGCAGTTACATAAAGTTTTATATATGAAAATGTGCGCAATTTCATGTAGAGTACAAAATAAAATAATTGAAGGTTGTAGCTTTTCTCATTTTCGAAATATTTGCATATAAATCACGATAAATAGAAAAAAAACCACGTTCGGTCAACTTTGACTCTACCGAAATGGTCGAAAAACGCAATTGTAAGCTAAAACTCTTACAGTCTAGTAATATTCGGTCATTTATCTTCATTTTGAAAAAAAATCTCTAGCACAATATTTAGATTTATGGAGAATTAAAAAAAAAATACTTTCCTTTTACTCCGCGCGCGGATTCTCCGCCGCAAATCTCCGAAATGTGTACATCGCATTCTCCATAAATCTAAATATTGTGCTAGAGACTTTTTTTCAAAATGAAGATAAATGACCGAACATTCCTTTCATATCCACCCTTGATAAGGACTTGAAGTAAATGCTGAGCCTATGTGCTCTCTCAACATAAACTCTGGGTTGGGTCTCCACTGGCTGACTGATCAGTAATAATGCTTCTTCAAGAAAAGGATGTACAAGATAAAAAAAAATGCAAGGGATGTTATAAAAAATATGTCCAGTGTCTGCATCACATTCCTCAATCTTAAGATCAGCAGCAGAATCTTCCTCCTTAGTAGCAATAAATGCCCATCTTGAGGCAATGCTGCAGCCAACCATTCAAGTTCAGCCTCAGCTGGAACAACCCAGCTCAACCCAACAAATTTCTGTTGTCTATTCCCAATCTACCCACTCCCCAGCCAATTGCATAGCACATGTCTCTTGCTGAAATGCTAGCTACCCAACCTGCCTACTCATCACCTGTCTCGCCTGTTCCATGAGCAGCCCATTCAACATCTAATTTTCCTGCTGAATGACCTACCCAGCTGACACCTGCTCTTCCTACTTCAAACCCAGCTGATGGTCATGCTGTTGAAGCATGCTGTATTCTTACTTTTCCTGTCTTAAGGTAAAAACGTTTTTATTTAATTGCAGGATTTGATGAAACAACCACTGAAAACGTTTTGCTCCAGCTCTTCCATTGCTCCCTCACCCTCTGCACACTGTGCTTCAAGAAATTCCATTCCTGGGAAGCCATTCACCATCACTCCTCTCTCCAAGATAGCCTGACTCCAATTACAGTCCAAGCAGATCCTCACCCTGCCACTTTGTAGAATTTTGAAGGGTTGACATGCCTTGATTGAGGCTACTTCTGTGGTCTTTATCACCAAGTTAACAACTCTGGGAAACACTCTTCTTTGGGTCAAAGTGGTTACACTAACATCATCACTCCACCGAAGGGCTGACATAGTTTGTCTAAAATTGGAAGCATTATTCCTTAGGAACTAAATTAATTAAGTCACATGAAACCTAAAGGGATCAATTCCCATGGCTCTGGACCTGGAAGGGCTGTGCAGTAGTTTGATAGTTTGTTAAACCTTGTAGATGGGACAACCATTCAGCAAGAAGAATTTGGCTTTATATGCTGAGAAAATTGTTATGATGCTGTGCTTTGCTGTTTCCCTTCTAAAAGGAATAGTCAGCTCACAAAGTGACAAAAGGCATGAAACTTCATTCCTCTCTCTTCAACTACTGAAACTACACCAAATAGTATAATAACCATTCATTTCTATTCTTTATTCTATCTTTACCTAATGTTTTTATTTTATTAAATGTATTGCATGAATAAGTTTTCAATTTACAGCATCCTTTTACCTATAGAATACATAAAGCACAAGGGGTAGATGCTGGCCAATAGGAGAGCAGGATCTTGTGGGGTGACTAGCATCAGGAACCAATGGGAGAGTGGGAGGATGGTGGCGAGTTTACTCAGTTGGCGGCATGCAAGTTTTAAAATTGTTCTCGGTGGTCCGGGCGAATCTTGGAACTTTACAGCAACAACCTTTCGTAACTTGAGCAATTTTCGTATGTAGAGCCGTAAAATTTTTCGTATTTGCTTTCGTATCTCGAGTTTTTTGTAAGTTGAGCCTTTCGTATGTCGAGGTACCACTGTATATATATAGATAGATCGAGATAAAAGATATATATTAGATATATATTTATATATTATATATATATATATCTATATATGTTATCTCCTATATATATATATATATATATATATATAGATATATATATATAGAAGATAGATAGATAGTAGATAGATAAGATAGATAGATAGAGAGATATATATATATATATATATATAGATATATAGATATATAGATATTTATAGATATATAATATATATAATATATATATAGATATATATATAGATATAATATATAGAGGATATATATATAGATATATATATAGATATATAATATAATATAATATTATATATAGATTATTAGATATATATATATATATTATATTATAGATATATATAGATATATTATATATAATAGATAGATATATATAGATATAATATATAATATAATAGATATATATAGATATATATATAATAATTATATATATAATATATATATAATAATATATATATATAATATATTATAAGATATATATAATATAGACGAGGTATATATATAGATATAATAGTATAATATATAGACATAGATATATATAGATATAAATTTAGATATATATATAGATATATATATATATATATAGAATATATTATATATATAGAGTATATATAGATATAGATATATATATATATAGGATATATATAGATATAGATATATTAATATATTAATAGATATATATAGATCTAGATATATATCTATATATATATATATATATATATATTAGATCTATATATATATATAGCAATATATTAGATATATATAGATATATATATAGATATATATATATTATTATCGATACTATATATATATATATAGATATATATATATATATATATATATAGATATATATATACTATATATATATAGATATATATATATATTTATTAGATATATATATAGAATATATATATATATAGAATATATAAGATTATATAGATATATTATTAGATATAATATAGAATATATATATAGCATATAGATATCTATATAATATATAGAAATATATATAGCTATATAGATATATATATAGATATATAGATATATATAGATATATAGATATAGATATAAATATATAGATATATAGATATATATAAGATATTCTATATAGATATATAGATATATTATATAGATATATAGATATATAGAATATATATAGATATATAGCTATATATATCCATATATATAGATATATATAGCTATATAGAGATATATAGAATAGATATATATTAAGATATATAGATATATATAAGATATATAGATATATAGATATATAGATATATAGAATATATATAATAGATACAGCTATATATATAATATAGATACTATATTAGAGATATATACATATATATAGATATAGATAGATAGATATATATAGATATATAATATAGATAATATTATAGATATATATATAGGCTATATATAGATATTATATATATATAGATATATATATAGATATATAAAGATATATATAGATATATATATTATATATATAGATATATATATATAGATATATCTATAGAATATATATAGTATATATAATATATAAGATATAGAATATATATATATAGATATATAGATATATATATATATATTAGATAATCTATATATATATATACGATATATATATATATAGCTATATATATATATCTATATAGATAGATATTAGATATATATAGATATAGAAATATATAGATATTATAGATATATATCTAGATATAGATAGATATAGTATAATATATAGATACGATATATATATATTATATTTATAGATATAATCTATATTATTATAGATATATACTATATATATATAGAATGATATATATTAGATATATATAATATAGATATAGAATAGATATATATATATTATAGATATATAAGGAAAATATATATATAAGATTATAATAAGAATATATATAAGATATATATATATATATAGAAATCTAGACTATATATATCTATTATATATATATAATATAGATATATATATAGATATATACTAGATATATCATATATTATATATTAGATATATATATATATATATTATAAGATATATATATATAGATATATATGTTACTATATATATATATTAGATATATATATAATAGATATAGATATAATATATATAGATATAGATAGATATACTATTATATATAATAGATTATATATATATTATATATTATATAATCTAATATTATATATATATAAGATATTTATATATATATATAATAATATATATACGATAATAATATGATATATATATACAGAATATATATATATAATATATATAGATATATATATTATATTAGATATATATATATGTATATATATATATAGATATATATATATATATATATATAGAACGATATATATATATATATAATATATATATAAGATTATATATATATATATATCTTATATATGATATATATTATTATATTAATATATTAATAGATTATATATATATTATATATTATATGATATATAGCTATATATATATATATAATATTATGATATATATATATAGATATATATATATATAGATATATATATATATATTATATATATATATATAATATCTATAGATATATCTATATATATAAGATACTATATATAATATATATAAGATATATATATATAGATATATATATATTATATATAGATAGATCTATATATATATAGATAGATATATATATATATAGATATATATATATATATAGAAGATATATATATATAGATAGATATATATATATATATAGATAGACTATATATATATATAGATATATATATATAATATATATATAGATATATAGATATATATCTATAGATATATATATATATTTATAGATATATATATATATAATAGATATAGATATATAGATATATATATATATTATATGATATATATATATATAGATATAGATATATATATATATAGATATAGATATATATAGCTATATAGATATATATATTTGTATATATAGATATATATATATTATATATATAGATATATATATATATATAGATATATATATATATATATATATATATATATAGATATTATTATTATTATATTATATTATATATATTAGATATATTATATATAAGATTATATATATATATCAGAATATATATATATAATATATAGATATTATAGATATATATTATATAAGCTATATATATATATAAGGACATATATATATCTATATATATAATTATATATCTATTAATATATAGATATATATATATATATATATATATAGATATATATATATAGATATATATATATATATAAAATAATATAATATAAGATATAAATATATATAGATATCTATATATAAGATATGTATATATTATAGATATATAATAAGCATATATATAGATACTATATTATAGATATATATATATATATATATATATATATATAGATATATATATAAGATATATATATAGATATATTAATATAGATATATATATATATATATATTATTTATATATATATAGATATATATATATACTATATATATATATAGATATATATATATATATATAATAAATATAACCGAGGTATATATATCTCTTATATATATTTAATCTATATATATAAGATAGATATATATATATATTATAATTAATTACATATATATATAGATATATATATAGATATATATATATATTATATTATAAATATAATAGATATATATATATACATAGATATATATATAGATATAGCTATAGGATATATATATATAATCGTATCTATAGATATATATATATATATAGATCTATATAGATATATAATATATATTATAGATATATAGATATATATAGATATATAATATTAGATATATATATATATAGATATATATATAGATATATAGATACATATATAGATATAGATATATATAGATATATAAGCTTATATATATAGATATATTAGATATACGACTATATATAATAGATTATATAGATAATATTATTAGATATATAGATATATATCTAGATTATATAGATATATATATCGAATATATATATATAGATATAGATATATGAGATATATTATAATATATATAGAGATAGATATATAGCTATTATATAGATATATTATATAGATATAGATAAGATTATATATAGAGAGATATATATATATATATCTATATTATATAGATATATATAGATATG